>NW_020664463.1:13352818-13381339 GCF_002925995.2 Terrapene triunguis | reverse complement strand
TTTGTTTGTTTGTTTGTTTGTTTGTTTGTTTGTTTGTTTGTTTGTTTTTAGAAATGTTACAGCCATTTAACAAGATTTTACTCTGTCATTTGTTTAAAAAAAATTAGTGCAAGACAGATTAGAGGTATGGCAGAGGTTGGTGGATGAACTAAAACATAAGGAATGTATTTAATTCCTGCATACCTTCATAATTTAGCTGGGCCGGCCAAGTTTAGGGGAAACATAATTATTATAAACAAGTAACACTGGTGAGAGAGCTACTTTACCTGGCAAGTTACTTAAGGTTCTCCAAATCCATATAGGGGCTCTGAATAAAGGATTTAAGTTGATGATGTGCTTTCAAAAAAAGGGAATTAGACAATTGGGTCGGGAAAAGTAAACCTCTCTTCACTACATAGAAAAGTATAAATTTCCTTATCTCCCAGCCAGTGTTTTATAAAACAGAGCTGACACGTGTATAATCAGACAGAGAAATACAAGGCATCTCTCATTTTAGACTGTTTGAAGTCTGTTAAAACACACATGGATATCTGTCATGGCAGATGACAGCTATGTTCTCTGTCTTCAAGTCAAAGATCTCCCTCCAGTTAGAAACAAATACACTATTTACTGTAAACTCTCTATATCTAGGGAATATTGTAATTTTCACTCATTAGAGAGAGGGAAGAGGGAACTATCTTAATAGGTCATTTTTAATTTTATTAAGCACTGAACAAAGTTGCAAGAGCACAGAATGGAAAACCTACTTGGAGTGGAGACATCTAGGTAGAGGGTGCCATTTTACTTGCACTGAAAAAGGAGAAAATGCTTGCCAGGATAGAGGATCAGGTTTACATAGATAATACTTCTAATTTAAGAAAATGAATTTTGAAAGCTGAAAATTGACCTAATTGGTCAGTTGTTTGTCTTAAATTTGAAGTGGATATTTCAAGAGATGACATGCTGTCATATCATCAGCAGCCGCATACAAGGTTGACTTCTGAGTGACTGTCTGCCTGAAAACTCTCAAAGGACTGAAGAGCAAGCGACTCAAGTAAATTGCTTAGCAATGTCAGAGTAAGGGAGAAAGCAGGCATCCCTGTCTTGTCTCCCTCTCAAGTAAAATCATCAAAGGAAAACTTACTGGTCATTACAGCAGCTCTAGGAGAAGCATACAAAATCTGACTTCCTCTCTCTTGGGGTCTGGTCCACAGATCCTTAGTGTGAGTCATCGCCTGTCTGTAGCTGTAGGGGGAAAAATCAAAGCTGATTGGATAGCTGAGGGACTAGCCCCCACCTTCTGGAGTTCCCCTCATTTTGTCCCCCCCTCCTATAGCTATTGGCGGGTCTGTGGTATCAGCATTGCTTGTAAGAGACAGAATTAAGAAAAATCTGAAGACACAAGTTGTCTCCTGTCAGGAATTGTCACAGTTGTTGCCTCCTATCCCCCAGCTATTCAGGTTGCAGGCTAAGAGGATGGACAAGAAAGGTCCAAACAGGAAACTGAGCAAGGCTGTGTTCCTCCTGCTCTGTATTCCTGCCAAATGCTGCAAAAGGAGAAGTTTGTGCCTGGTGCAGCTGCCTCATTCACTGGGTTGAAAAGGTTTTGCTTTGTCTGCCTTATCCTGATCCAGGAGCTGGTTCCCCAGGAGTTCCCCACCAGCAAGGAGTCTGATAGCCAGGCTGCAAATGTCTTGATGGATGGCACAAAAATTGAGAGCCCTTCAGCAACCAGAGGCAGTTACATCAGGGTAGCAGCCTGGCACAGGGAAACCATAAGCGGGACCAGCTGAATCTGCCATGGTCAGAGCATGGAGTGGCCGAAAAGGCCATTTATGTGTATGCCCTCCCACAGTGCATGTCTCATCAGTCCCACCCTCTCCCGTCAGGCAATTTGGTCTCCTTTCCTTAGCCCTAGGGGAAGTCCGGAATTCTGCATGGAGAGGAGAAGAAAGGAATCTCCCTCAGGAAGAAATTCCCTCTTAGGCTATGGAGCTCTTGGATTTGGCATGAAAAATACCTTTACTGTAGAAGCTGCCATCTTGTGAGCCCCAGGAAACAGCTGCAGTGTCCCTTACAGGGATTCTGTCCACACTCAAAAGGGCAAAGATAAATAGATGCCTGTTAACGGAAGAGTTTTGCAGGGCTCTTCATTTGACTCAGGTTCCTAGTGTCACCTCCCCTAAGGACTGAAAATTAAAGGAGAAAGGGGTTCAAGAAATTACCTCAAACTTAGGAGAAAACTGGCCTGTTTTTCTATGGACAGCAATTCCTCTGACTCATCACCAGAGAGTGCCAGAGCTAATGGCTCTCTTCACAAGATGTTATACGTGGAAAGAAAAAGCATAGTAAAAGAAATATAAATTGTTTACATCTGGTTCTTTTTCATCTTCCTCCTCCAATTCGTTTTCATTCTGAGCATTGTTCAAAAAAAAAAAAGCTAGAAAATCTGTTCAACCTAATTCCAAGAGAGGAATAAAGAAGTCAAGAGGAAAGTTAGGATCATCTTCACAGGAGGAAGGTTAATTCAGTCTCAGAGTCTGAGCTGCAGGATGAAGTGAAGCAAGAGGATCTTTTGCCAACTGAATTATCTGAGATGAAGTTACAAAAGCTGATTAGATACTTGGGTATTCAGTCGGATGAGCTAGTGAGAAAAAAATTTGTGGTGGAAGAAGAGAGAACTAGTATAGAAATTACAAAAGTTTTTTCCCCAACTTGTTCAAAATCTGAACTACACGTTCCCCTTCGTGTCTTTTGGGGGAAAGTAATTAAGGCTGAATGGGAAGCACCAACAAAGTCTGAGATTGTCCAGGCATGCCAAAAAAATTCTACAGCATGCACCATAGCAAAAAGCAGATTGTCTCTCTTCCCACAATGGACAGAGCAGTTTACTGGAACTAGTCAAAGTCATTGCTGTCCCAAAGGAGACGGACTTTTTCCCCAAAAGAACTCAATGACTGCAGACTGGAAATATCACTATGCCATAATGAGGCTTCATCTTCCCCTCTGAAGGCTTCTGCTGCAGCACCATGTTTTGCAAGAGTAGTACTCACCTGGACAGACTCTTTAGGAGTCAGACTGGCCAAAAACTGCCAAGAAATCACTTCAGTTAGGTTCAGAGTTAATGTACATCTTAGTGCCTTCAGCATTCATAGCTGATGCAACCAGGGGTGCTTCTGTGTTTTCAGTACATGCTATGGCCTCCAATGTAGTGACTTGATGGCACCTCTGGAAGGGCGACAGACCAGACAAAATCACGTTAACAGCTTCAAAATATTTAGAAGGTTGGTTGTTTGGGGAACCATTAGACAAAGTGGTGTTGTAGTCTTCAGATAAACAAAAAAATATGTTACAAGACTCTCAACTCCAAATCTGGGAAAAGGGATAGCTGGCTTTATTTCAGGTCTAAATATCCTTTCTGTGGCTGTTCCTCTAAGTATGGAAGGCAAGACTACAACAAAGGCAAATAGAACAAGTCTAAGCCTGGAAAGGAGAGAGACCAGTCTTCCTGCAGTGTAAATTCCAACACTAGAAACAATCTGACTACAGTCAGGAGAGTTCCAATGAGCAACACCTAAGGGGAGGACTGTTAAAATTCAAGGACCAATGGCCTATCTCCACATTGGACAGATGGGTGCTGAATGTGGTTTGACAGGAGTACATCATAGAATTTTGAAATCATTTTTCTCTCTTCTCTGGTATCTTCAAATCTGCAAAGTAGGTGTGATCTGTAGTCTTTAGTATATTATCTTTCAGGAATCGGTGTAATAGAGAGAGTTCCCGAGGCAGAGATGTTCTCTGGCCACTACTCCGTTTTGTTTCTGGTACCCAAGAGGTCTGGGGAGGACAGAGAAGTATTGGAGACCAGATTCAGTCTGGAATTTTTAAGTCCATACTGGTGGGCATCTGCCAGAGGGATTATCTCACATCAGTAGATTTGAAGGAGACCTATCTTCATATGCCAGTTCACCAGGTGCACAGGAGATTTCTGTAATTCACTCATGGCATGGATAATTTTCAATACAAAGTGCTGCCTTTTGTACTGTTATCTGCACCTCAAACGTTCACGAAAGTCCTCAGTGTTCTGGTTGTTATTCTCAGGCAAATGGGGATACAAATATACTCTTTCCTAGACAACATAATAATCAGAATCCTGTCCAAAGAGAGATCCACTCAAGCAACAATCCAAACGTTGCAACAGCATGGATTATAGTAAATTTTGGAAAGAGTCATCTTCAGCCATCTCAGTGCCTTGTTCATCTTGGAGTGTTGATAGACTCAGAGGCCCATAAAATCTTTGTCAGCCAAAATACAGAGCAAGATAAGATCAGCAGTTACCCTTTTGAGGGCGTCCTAGGCACCCTAATGAGTGTTCTAGGGATGATCATGTCATAATGAGTTTTCTAAGAATAGTGCTAGGAGCAAGAATGAATGTGAGGACGCTCCAGAGTTTCCTGCTGTCCCTTCCCTGCTGTTTTCTGACTTTTCCATCTCTGAAAGTGAGCATTCCATCACTCGTATTGAAATCCCGGGATTGGTGGATGAGCCCAGATTGATTTCAGGAAGGATGGCCATGGCAGAGCCAGAGAGATCTGTCATAACAATAGATGCCAGTCTGGAAGGATGGGAAGCATTCTCTGAGAAGTCGATGGCTGTAGGGACATGGTTCTTCTTGGAACTAAAGAAAAGCATACATTTTTCTAGAGATGAGGGCAATAAAATATGCTGTTCAACAACTGGCCTCAGTATTACTGAATGGTGGTCTTCTGGTAATGGCGGACAATGTCAGCGATGGCATACATAAACCATTGAGTGGAAGGGGAGAGGACTCAGGTTAAGGGATCTACAAAAGGAACAGTATCATTGCTGCAGTGAGCAGAGGCTCATCTACAGTCTATCAGGGCCTTGCATATCAAGGGCACCAATCCAACAGTGGGCACCAGAGCTCATTCAGTACACGGGCAGTGAAGGGGCATTGAAATCTGTAAAGCTGCAACTTGGTCATCTGTGTAAACATTGATTAAATTTTACAAGATAGATATTCATCTTCAGACGATGCAGCCTTTGACAGGTGGGTCCTGCATTCTGTGGTGATTCCTTTCTCTGTGATATTATTTTGTTCTCTCCCTAGGAATTTTGTCATTGCTGAGAATATCCCACACTGAGGATCTGTGGACCTAGCCCTGAGAGAGAATGGGAAAATTTGTGGCAGCTTACCTGAAAATTTCCTCTTCTTCAAACAGAACTGGCCCTCCCTGAAAAAGGCAGATCTGTTTAACTCATGCTTAAAGTTCTCTGCAGTAGTTAAAATGTTCTTGTTGTTCGTAATGTTCTCTTGTTGAATATTTTTCACAAGATGAGAGATTTGGGGTTTTTTAGTTTCATAGTCCACAGGAGTTAGTGGTGGAAGCATCTTGAAACTGAGGTGGTCTCCTGAAGGTGGGGACTAGTCCCTCATCAGCTATCCACCTAGCTTTGTTTCTGCCCCCTGCAGGTACAGACAGGCAATGACCCATTGTCAATCTTTGGATCTTTCCCTTCAAAGAAGGGAAAGTTTTCAGGTAAGCAACCATGAATTCTCCCAGTTTGAGGAAGTTACTGCTAAAGTAAAATTTGTGAAGAACCTCTGGAAAATATCTGTATTCAGTTCTTTCAAAAGCCTTTTCCATCTCCAAGGAAGTCAGCTAAGCTTGGGGACCTCTAAAATGCCTAAAACGAGGATGTGAGGCAAGTATCTGGTGTTGAGCAGTGAGGAGCAGCTGAAGATAAGACAGTCTGATCCCCTGAGGAGAAGAAGAGAGTTCAGGCAAGAGAAAAATTTTAGACAGAAGCCTAACATTTATGTTCAATAGAAGAATGGAGCAGCGAGAGACAGAGATTTCATGGTTTCAGTATAAAAACTTCTTCACCCTCTCAGTTCCTTCTTACCACCCGTGCTGGTTGGTTGGAGTGCCTTCCCCTTGACTTGCAAGTGGATAGCATTTTTTCTCTTTATCTCTCATCCTTGTTTGCCTTGTACATAGTTTGTTTACAGTAGTTAGTCAGTAAGTAGGTGTTAAGTAGTGTTAGTTAGTAAATTAGGGCTGGTCTACACTTACCCCCCAAATCGAAGTAAGGTACGCAAATTCAGCTACGTGAATAACGTAGCTGAATTCGACATACCTTACTTCGACCTTACCGCGGTTCAGACGCGGTCCACACGCGGCAGGCAGGCTCCCCGTCGACTTCGCGGTACTCCTCTCGCTGAGCTGGAGTACCACAGTCGACGGGGATCACTTCCTGGTTCGATTTATCGCGTCCAGACCAGACGCGATAAATCGAACTCGGAACTTCGATCCGCAGCCGTCGAACTAACCGGTAAGTGTAGACTAGCCCTTAGAGTCCCAGCAGGATCTTAGCCCCAGGCGGGGCATGCACTGGTCTCCAGGTTTTAAGCCTTGTTCTGCCTGCAACAGACCTATGCCCATTAGTGACCCCCATAGCAGCTGCCTACGGTGCTTGAGGGAGTCGCGTGTGAAGGACAAGTGTCGTATTTGAAAGAATTTTTGTCCTAGAACTCAAAAGGAGCACAACCGCCTACATCCCTTCCAGTCGGCCTGGTCGCGAGTCACCTTAGACCGCTGGGTGCTTGGCATTGTATCTCTGGGCTACACACTGCAATTCTTTCCTACCCTGCTTGAAGGACAAGGTGGTACAAATCCTGACAGACAACACCGCCTCGATGTTTTACATCAACAAGCAAGGCAGAGCCCAATCGTCAGCCCTCTGCCAACAAGCTCTCCATTTCTGGGACTTCTGTGTGCAGTATGCCATTCATGTTATGGCTGCGCACCTTCCCAGGGCCAGAAACGTGTTAGTGGATCACCTCAGCAGGTCCTTCTCTTCTCACCACAAGTGATCACACTGACCACCTCTGGATGGAGTGATCTTCCAAAGGTGCCACCCGCCCCCCCGGTGGACTTGTTTGCGTCCTGACAGAGCAGGAAGTGCCAGGTGTTCTGCTCAACTCAGGGGATTGACATAGGCTCCCTGTCAGATGCCTTTTTGCTCCAGTGGTCAGGGGGCTCTGATATATGCCTTCCCACCAGTGCCCTTAATCCACAGAGTCCTCATGAAGATCAGACAGCACAAGGTGAAGGTAATCCTGATCGCCCTGGCTTGGTCTCGCCTGCACTGGTTCGGCACGCTGTTGGACCTTTCAGTGGCCACCCCGCTGCAGCTGCCTCTCTGGTCAGTTCTGCTGTCCCAGAACCACAGCAATCTTCTGCACCCGAACTTGGCAGCGCTGCATCTGACAGCCTGGCTGCTATGTGGCTGAATGCAGAACAGGAGTACTCAGTCCATTATCCAGCAGGTACTGTTGGGTAGCAGAAAGCCCTTGGCCAGGGTGACCTACCTGGCCAAGTGGAAAAGGTTCTGGGGTTTGGACCAGGGTATCCACCCCGAGCAGGCCTTGCTGCAGTCAGGGTTGGACTACCTTCTGCATCTCAAGCTCTAGTGCCTGTTTCTTTCATCGATTAAGGTCCACTTGGCCACTATTTCAGCCTTCCATCCTCTGTTCCAGGGCAGGTCGGTCTTCACTCATGACATGATGGTCCTTTTTTGAAGGGCCTGGAGCGACTCTATCCCCACATCCATGACCCTGTCCCTCCTTAGGACCTGAATCTCATGCTGTCACGACTCATGGGTCCCCCCTTTGAGCTTTTGGCTTCCTGCTCCTTTCTTCTGCTTTCCTGGAAGGCTTCTTTCTTGGTGTCAATAACGTCTGCCCACAGGGTCTCTGAGATTAGGGTGCTTACTTTGGAGCCACTCTGTATGGTATTCTACAAGGACGAGGTCCAGCTGCGACCGCACCCAGCTTTCTTGCCCACGGTAGTTTCGCAGTTTCATACAAGCCAGGACATATACTTACCTGTCTTCTTTCCAAAACCTCATAAGTCAGAAGAGGAGTGCAAATTGCACTCTCTGGATGTCAGGAGAGCAATAGCCTTTTACATTGAAAGGACTAAGCCGTTCTGTAAGTCGACGCAGTTGTTCATTGCAGCAGCAGACAGGACGAAAGGTCTTCCAGTGTCTGCCTAGAGAATTTCATCATGGATCACCGCCTGCATCTGTTTTTGTTATGATCTGGTGAAAGTGCCTCCACTGGCGATTGTAACTGCCCACTTGACTAGGGCACAAGCCTGGGCAGCGGCCTTCCTGGCCCAAGTGCCTATTCAAGGTATCGGCAGGGCCGCTACCTGGTCGTGCATCCACACATTTACATCTCATTACGCACTTACCTAGCAGGCCCAAGACAATGCTGGCTTCAGTAAAGCAGTATTGCAAGCCACATGACTATGAACTCCGAGCCCACCTCAGTGGATACAGCTTGTCAATTCCATTCTAGGTGATTCACATGAGCAAGCACTCGAAGAAGAAAAAATGGTTACCTACCTTTTGTAACTGTTGTTCTTCAAGATGTGTTGCTCATGTCCATTCCATTACCCGCCCTCCTACTCCTCTGTCGCAGTTGTCGTCAAGAAGGAACTGAGACGGCATCGGGCCGGCGGTGCCTAATATACCGATGCATGAGCACAGCATTCCAGAGGGCACCACTGCCAACCCTACGGGTACCACTAAGGCAGAAATCTCCCAAAAATGTGCACGTGGGCGCGCACACTCCTAGAATGGAAGGACATGAGCAACACATCTCGAACAAGAGTTACAAAAGACAGGTAACTGTTTTTTAACACTTTGCACGGGTGCTATTCGTTTTGTAACAGCCTATAAATATGAAAATTACTTCATTTATTTTATTGTCCAAGTAAAATGAAATAAACTAAACAGATAGTGAAAAGTAAATTGAGATTTTTTTTTTTAAAATGAGTGTCTTTAATAATCTGAAGTGATATTGGTAACAAAGATAAGGAACAGTGTTGAAAATATGACTAAGATGTCAGTCTGCCTTAAATGGTGGTTCTTTGATTATGATGTCTGTCATATCCCAAAGGTTTCACAAGATAGATTTTTCTAGAACCACATTTTAGCAATGTCTCTCTTAAATACAAATACACAGTTATTCACTACAAATGAGCCAAAATGTCATATTTAAACTTTAAAATACAAACAATAGCAACCCTAAGCTAAACATTTCATATGTTTCAGTATTAACTAAATATTAGGGCATGTGTATTTCAGGCATTTCTCAGTCCCGAGAATCCTGAGGAACCATATCTAGAAGGCATTAGCTATAACTGTGTGGCTCCTGGAAAACGCTTTATGCCAATGGACAACTTGTCAGGAGGTGAAAAATCTGTGGCAGCACTGGCTCTTGTGTTTGCAATACACAGGTAATATGGTGAAATAAATTTTACAGTACCATCTTTTTACTAATCTTTGAGCCTCAGTGGTATGGAAACAAATGTAGCATAGTATTTTCAGAAGGCATTTTGAACATTTGTTATGTCCAAAAATGTATTTTACATTCCTATTCTGTTCTTGACATTACTATTTCTTGGTCAAAATTTTATGGGACAAGCTAAACCCCCAAAATATTAGTATATTTATATAAAAGTAATTGACTCTCTTATTTTTAAGTTTCCGCCCTGCCCCTTTCTTTATTTTGGATGAAGTGGATGCTGCACTGGATAACACAAACATTGGCAAAGTAAGTTATTCCTTCTGTTACCTGAAATTAATTTACAGATAATCTAATGACATAGTGGTATCCTTTTGCAGAAGGATGGTTGTTTAATTTAGGGAGGCTGGGACAAAGAGAGAAGTTCAGTTATTCTCTATTGGCATAAATCAAAACAGACTGCATGAGGGACAAATTTAAGAATTTTTTGAGTGATGGTTCCGGTGCGTATTCCATACATAGGTACACATGTGAACTGGTGGGACTGTCTGGAAATTTTTAGTAAGCAGTGCCCATTGATCCACACTTGCACACAGGTATGTTAAAGTTAAGGTTGTTGTCATGGTCTGGCGCCTCCTCCTTGTTGTTCTCAGGATTAGCTGGAGGCTGACACCCCCATCCATGGTTTGTATGACGTCGCTCTGTCTCTGGTCTGCAACTCTTCTTCCTCCAAAACTCTCCATGTCTCCTTTGTGACTCAGCCCTCTGGCTAGGTCACTCAGTGAGTCCCCTTCTGGGTAAAAGGTCCAACAGGGCCTATTTGCAGCCCTGTCTTTAGGCTCAGTTCTCACAGTCCTTAAACAGTCCAACAGGGCCTATCCCAGTACCCTGGTTGGTCTCTCTCTCTCTGCAGCCCTCCTTGGGCTTGCTCTGGCATCTGTCCCTTTAGTCCTGACCCCAGCTTTCCAGCTGGGTCAGTCTCAGTTCAGCCCCCTTCTGGGGTAATATAATTTCCAATATAGCCCCTTACTTGGGCCTGTTTAAACTCCCTTCTCTTAGGGCACTGCCACTTCCCCAGTGGCTGTTAGGGGGGACTCAGGCCCGCTCACTACTCCAGGTCCTGACCCAGGGAGGCTACAAATAGCAGCCCCATGCTGCTTCCTTTAGCCCTGTTGCTATTCCCTGGGCCACATCCCACGTGTCTGGCTTCCCCCCCTCTGGGTTTGCCAGCCTGCCAACTCCTTCCACCCAAGGAGTGAATAGAGCCTGTCTGTAGTCCTTTCTAGCAGCCCCTCCATTACCAGCTACTTGCTTTATACAAACCCTGCCTCTTCCTGCCCAGCTGAGCCTGCTTTCCAGGTGCACCCTTGTGGAGTTAATTAACCTATCTAGCCGACTTAACCCCTTTCACTCTTCCGTGGTGTGGACACCTCATCACAGTTGATCTACCTCATCTACATTCCAGATAGATTTTTTCTTTTAAATCTACCCTTAACTCTACCTGTTGAGCCAGAGTATGATAGGGGTCTGAGATGTGTAGTGATGAAATATAATATTATGCTGAATATATAACCACAACTGTAATTTTAATGTTGTACAAATTACTTGAAGATCTTAATGGAAGTGTATGACATGAGATTAATCTGTGAATTGTTGACATCATGATCTGTTCAGCAAGCCTCCAGTTTAGGGTCTCTACCATCAAGCCCTACTTGGCAGATACAGTTTCAACCTGTGCAACTACATTGACAAGTTCAAAGAGAGCCTCCCACAGGACTGGGCGGAGAAGTTCACCACTCTAATAGACGAAGGCAAGGCGGTAGCCAGGGGTGTCCTCCAGATGGCCTGGGATGCTATGGACTCGGTGTCCAGGGTGGTCATCTCTGCAATAGCCATGAGGCATAGCTCCTGGTTACAGACCTCCAGATTGTCCCAGGAGATCCAATCCACCCTGCAGGACCTCCCTTTGGAGGGAACAGGGCTCTTCTCGGAGTTAACTGATGCTAGGCTCCACAGTCTTAAAGACTCCCGGGCCACCCTCTGCTCCTTGGTTCTACATACTTCTCAGCAGGCCAAAAAGCCATTTTGCCCCCCGCCATCTCTGCAGTTATTGAGGTCTTGGGGTTCCCCTCGATCTGGCTTCTACAAAAAGAAGGGGAAAGATGGGTTTTAAGTGCTTCCATCAGTCGTCATCTTGTCAACCTGCCCAGCCTAGTCCTTCCAGGGACCAAGGCAGCCAAAAGCAGTCATTTTGAGGATGCACCCGAGGACGATGCCCCAGTCACTGTACTGGATCTGTTCCCCGTCCACCTCCACCCTTTTCGGTCAGCCTGGTCCCATATCACCTTGGACCGCTGGGTGCTCGACACTGTCTCATCGGGCTATACCCTGTAGTTTGTAGCCAACCAACCCTTCCATCCCCCTTCCCTGTCCCTCTTCATGGACCCGTCTCATGAGCAACTCCTCATTCAGGAGATCAAAAACCTCCTGCACCTAGGGGCATGGAAGGAAGAGGATTTTACTCCTGCAACTTCCTTATTCCAAAGGCAAAGAGGTGCCTCAGACCTATTCTAGATCTGCGGCGCCTCAACAAGTCTCTCAAAAAGTTGAAATTTCATATGGTCTTCCTGGCCTTCATCATCCCGTGCCTGAATCCAGGGGACTGGTACATCGCCCTCGATTTAAAAGACGCGTACTTCCATATTCCTGGGGCACCAGTGTTTCCTCTGTTTCACATTGGGCCAGCGCCATTTCCAGTTCACAGCGATGCCCTTTGGTCTCTCATCAGCTCAGAGAGTGTTCACCAAGTGTATAGCTCCAGTGACCGCTTATCTGTGACGTCTGGGGGTCCAAATCTACCTGTACCTCGACGATTGCTTGCTAAGGGGCCAGTCCTCGGATCATGTGCGGAGGTATCTCGCTCTGGTCTGTTCCACCTGCCACAGGCTGGGCCTAATAATAAATGACAAGAAGTTAACCCTCACTTCAGTGCAACACACAGTTCATTGTGGTGGTACTCAACTCTACTTGGACCAGAGCCTTCCTCCGAGACTCTGGTCTGAGCCATGGTAGACCTCATCTAATTTCTGCATGCCCACCTGTTCACCACCACCCACACCTGCCCGAGACTGCTGGGTCACATGGCAGGATGTACTTATGTGGTTTGGCACGCGCGACTTCACCTCAGGCCGCTAGTGGCGTGGCTGGCATTGGTCTATGTCCCCAACCGACAAAGTATGGCATACACCTGGTGGATATCAGCACATTTCATCTGCTGGTAGACACCTGCTCTGTACTTTCCCATTCAGTCACCATCCACTTCTTATAAGGGTGCGATTCTTTGAGTCTTCTCTCCAGTGACAAAATGTATACCAGTCTGCAACTTGAATCTTGTTGGATCAACTCTTACTAAATAACCGTTTGTGCCCCTGGCATCCTGCTCTCTGTTACATCTCTAAGACGGTAACAGACGAGTCAGGGAGCTAGAGGTGCTCGTGGCTGACCCTTTCTATTGAGTTTTCCACAAGGACTAGGTATCCATGAGACTACATCCGAAGTTCCACCCTCAGGAGGTGTCGGACTTTCACATCAACTATGTCTCTATCTACCTGTGTTTTACCTTAAACAAAAGGTGGGTGAGGTAATGTCTTTTATTGGACCAACTTCTGTTGGTGAGAGAGATAAGCTTTCGAGCTACACTGAGCTCTTCTCTCAGACGTGAAGAGGAGCTCGGTGTAGCTCACAAGCTTGTCTCTTTCACCAACAGAAGTTGGTCCAGTAAAAGATATTACCTCACCCACCTTGTCTCTCTAATATCCTGGGACCAATACTGCATTTTACCTTAAAACCTCATTCTAACACGGAAGAGGCAGCATGACACTTGCTGGACGTGCATGGGGCTCTTGCCTTTTACCTGCAGAGGAAGAGATCTTTTCAGAAGTCTCCTAGTCTTTTTGTATTATTCATGGAACATCTGAGAGGCCATTTGCTCCCAGATACTGTTGAAGTGGAATTGAGGGTGTATTCTATTTGACTACAAGATGAATGTCTCCCTTAAGTGCAGTGTGAGAGCATACTCAACTAGAGCTTAAGCAGCATTGGTAGCTTTCCTTTGAGATGTACCTATTACTGACAGCTGCAGAGCAGCAAATTGGAGTTTGGGTCTTATCTTTGCTAGAAATTATGCACTAGTGCAGGGGTTCTCAAACTACATTGCACCGCGACCCTCTTCTGACAACAAAAATTACTACCCCGATCCCTGCCACCCCAGGTAGGGGGGCCAAAGCCCCACTGCCCCGGGGTTGGAGGCAAAGCCGAAACACAAGGGCTTCAGCCCCAGGCAGGGGGCCTGTAACCTCAGCCCCACTGCCCAAGGCTGAAGCCCTCAGGCTTCGGCCCTAGACAGTGGGGCTTGAGCTTTGGCTTCTGGCGCCAGCAAATCTAAGCCAGCCCTTGTGACCCCATTAAAATGGGGTCGCAACCCACTTGGGGTCCTGACCCACAGTTTGAAAGCCACTGCGACTAGTGCAAGCAGCTGCTGCTGCAGCTTCTCTAGGCAGAGCAGTTCTGCAGTCTGTCTCATAGGACTCCAGGCATACACCTTTTTTTAGAGTGACACTGCTTGTGAATCAGCTGAAGTGCATTACACTTAGGGACAACCACTCAAAGAAAGGGGTTACTCACCTTGTAGGGCCCTACAAAATTCACGGCCATGAAAAACGCGTCATGGGCCGTGCAATCTGGTCCCTCCCCAAGTGAAATGTGGTCTTTTATGTGCTTTTACCCTGTGCTATACAGATTTCATGAGGCAGACCGGCATTTCTCAAATTGGGGGTCCTGACCCAAAAGGAAGTCGCGTGGGGGGTCGCAGTATTGCCACCCTTAAGTCTGCGCTGTCTTCAGAGCTGGGCAGCTGGAGAGCAGTGGCTGTTGGCCAGGCACCTAGCTCTGAAGTCAGCGCCCCACCAGCAGCAGTGCAGAAGAAAGGGTGGCAATACCATACCATGCCATACTTACTTCTGCACTGCTGCTGGCAGCGGTTTTGCCTTCAGAGCTGGGATCCTGGCCAGCAGCCAGTGCTTTCAAGATGCCTAGTTTTGAAGGCAGTGCTGCCACTAGCAGTAGCACAGAAGTAAGGGTAGCAGTACTGCAACCCCACCCTACAATAACCTTGCAACCCTCTCACAACTCCTTTTTTGGGTCAGGACCCCTATAATTACACCGTGAAATTTCAGATTTAAGTAGTTTAAATCATGAAATTTGCGATTTTTAAAATCCTATGACCATGAAATTGCCCAAAGTGGACAGTGAATTTGGTAGGGCCCTAATAATAGTGTAATAATTTCATACAATAAGCAACCAAAAATCCCACCAAAACCTAAGCATGTGAGCTATCATTCTCTAAGCAAGTGTATGAAAATAATTGTCGCAAAATTCAGTAAGAGCAAAGTCAAGTTTGTAATTATGTAAAATAATTTATTAATAACTATTTTGTATCAATATTGAGGCCTACTCCAACTCTTCTCATTGCTTCAGTTTCCTCAACCATAAACGGTGATCTTACCTGCCATGAGAGAGACCTGAGACACCTTCAAATGAAGGGACCTTTATATATTTACCAGTGTTTTGAGTTTAAGTTACAGAAAATAATGTTGTTTGGAAATAGAAAAAATATGCTTAATAAATACTGCATGTACTTTTTGCATATGAACAGGTTAGTATATGTACAGTACTTATTGGGATCAAAAGAGTTTGGGAAAGGTCTGGTTAGTAGCAACTTGTTGGAGATCTTCTGCTGTAATAAGGCTAGAAGGCTTTAAACTGAAAATTGAAAAGAAACTTTCCGGAACATTAAGTGTGTATAATACTAACTCCTTATAAAGTTAGTTTCAGAATGGATTATGGTCAGTCATCTTGAAAACTAGTCAGGTTTTAAAATCTTCAGTTCAAAATAATTTCAACGACTATGCCTACTTATGACATAGCGGATAAAAATGTACACATAGAAGTGTGATTAAAAAATGTTGCTTCTAATTTTCATTTAGAATTTTATTTTCTGTTGTGGTATGATGTCTTCTTTATTCACCTCAAATTATAAATTTAGCTCTATGCAGTAACATTTTACAGCTAGTGAAAAACATTTTCTGCCACATAAAACTGCAGTAATATGCATTTGTAATCTGTATCACATTATGTAAATGGTAACAAGCTGTAAAATTTATGGCTTATACATGGAAATCCACCTAACTTAAAAACATTGTCAAGTAAAATGCGCTACGTTAACTTTAGAAATGTCACATTTCTAAAGTGGATTGTTTTCATATACATTTTTAAAAGGGCCAAACCTGTGTGGTCATACTGTGAACCTACATCATGTACAGTGTCTTTCTTGGCCAGTTATATTCCCTCTTTTACCCTGCCCATTTCATAAATGAATTCTATCTGCTGAGCAATTCAGCATTGTTCCCTAATCAATTGTGATTTAAATCTGACAGAACCCACTTATCCTAAAATGTGTGGCTTTTCTCCAAAGGTATCAAGCTTCATCAAAGAGCAGGCACAGGAACAGTGTCAGATGATAGTTATTTCTCTAAAGGAGGAGTTTTATTCCAGAGCAGATGCATTAATTGGAGTCTGTCCAGAGGTACAAATAATCTTAGTTATTTTTCTGTCTTAATTTAAATCAAATTAACTTCATACAGCAATTAAACTACTATTAAAAAAAATTCCAGCTACAGCCAATTATTTCTTAAGAAATGACTCCCCCTTAATGCTCATTTAAAAAAAAATTCTCTAACAAGTATATCAAGAGCTGGGTGGTTCAAATGCATTGTTTGTCATTCAGGAACAGTCATTGGTAAGTGTTTAATAGCGTTCCAGAACAAGCTATGTATAGTTAAGTGGTCCTTCTGGTAACTGCATCATCTTATAGGTAATGCTTATTTTTAATATATATATGCTTGTAAACTGATTTGATTCTTCCTCCTTTCAGCAAGATGATTACATGTTTAGTCAGGTACTGACTCTGGATCTTACTGTGTATCCAGACGTTGATGACAGTGAACGAAAAGAGAAGCACAGATACAGTTCCACACTGGAATAAAACATGAAAGTTTCAGGGCCATCTGTGAATAACAAAATTGTGATTTCTACAGCCACCTTTATGACAAGTTTGTAAGCTTTTTGAATATTGCTTTTAAATATTCTTATACAGAAGTCAAAGAATATAGCTTCGTAACCCACAAAACCATTTCTTAGAATTTGGAGACGAATAAATGATTGTATTATTTGGCCTAGTTTTGTTTAGGGTTTTATGGGGTACATGTTCCTGTTGCGTTACAAATTCAAAATACGCTTTTGAAAGACATTACTGAAATTGCTAAATTCTAGTGACTAGTGCCTAATCTCTTTAAGTATGTTCTTGTTGGTTAGCATTAAGATAAACTATGAAGTCCCATTAATATAAAAACTGATGAATGATGAGTGACTTTTTGAATATGGATGCTATGTTAAATTCATATGACTGCTGTCAAAAAATGCAAACCTCATCTGTTAAATGTAACTTTTCAGTGTTAAACTATTGAGAATTAAAATGTTGGAAAAAATCTTGAAATGTATAGCATTTTTTACTTTTTATCAGGAAGATTCTCACTACAAGGTTTCAGATGTGGTTAGGTTAAATATAAAGATACAAGTTCTAGGAGCTTAATTTTTTTTAAATTGTATATATTCAAAGAGCTACTATAGGGAAGGAGACGTTATATTCTGTTTCCAACACTTGTAAAAGACCAATCTTACATTTCTCCTGAAATTGAATCCAGAGCTTCCTGGTGCCATGTTCTGTAAGGCTCAGAAACTGATGAAAGAGGCTAGCTCCATATTACATGACCATGTTTGCGCGTCATTGCCAAGCCACAAAGAGGTGTACAGCTTCCCCTCTCCCCCAGTCAAAACTGTTCCTTGGTGGGTTTTTCCCCCTGCCTTTTAGCAAACAGCCAGCCAGCACAGATGGCAGACAAGGTATATTAATCATAACACTTTATGGCCAGATTGTATTACCTTCCACCTTGTCTCTAAAATCCTCAGTAAATACACCAGTTTCCATTTAAAAAAAATTATAAAAGAATACCAAAAAAAGTAAATTAATTTCTACAGTAGCATTAGTAGAGCCAGCTGCATCATTTAATGAATGTCTAGGTTTATGGCCTATTTCCTCCACTTGGGAATCCAGACTCATAGTCGTATTCAAAACAGGATTTCAAAGCAAGTTACTTTTTGATTAACTGAATGCATCACACTGAACAGTCATGTTCTAGGTATATCCCTTTCAGCTATATGTTTCCCTGAGCCAGTTGCAAGTCAGTCCTCCTTATAAGATAACTGAAACATGCATATTCTACTGCCAGTAGCTTCCATAATGGGCCACACAGCAACTCTGCTTTTAATGTGCATACACTGAATTGTAAGAGATCCCATCACTACTGCGATGTGCATTTTTCACAGTGCAATTGTATAGCACTAAGGCAAGAATGGCTGTTTTACAAGTTGCAGTTTTCAGTGGTGTTTAGACTTGAAGAGTCTCCAGTGCTACCTGTTTAAAAAAAGCAAAATTAAATTTACTTGTGATTTAAAAACACTTCAAATCAATCCTAAGTTTAAATGTGTGTGTGCATGTGCAGTGGGAAGGCAGTTATGTAGTGTTGCTCCTGGGAAAACTAAAAGACAAGTTAAATAGGTTATGTCTGAGGAACCAACTGAATGGATGAGATGCTCAGATACTATGATGATAGGAGCCATAAAAGTACCATAGAATAGAGTTCAATAAAAGTGTATTGTAGTAATTTTAACCTCTGACTGCTGTGTTAAAACAACCTCAAAACTATAGTGGGCTCGCAGCAGCCTCAGGAAAATGGGTGCAAAAATGACAGCCTAATCCAGCCACTTAATCAGCCATCAGTATCTGATTGATGCTGATTAAAGAAATATTAATTTTTGTAATACTTTAGAATTTCATTTAAAGAAATGTGTTTGCTCCAGGGCAACACAATTTTGGGGGAAACTAACAAGTTTTACAGGACACCCCCTCATAAAAATGTGAAATCCAAGCTCTCATAATAGAATTTAAATTTGGTAGTCTAAGGACAGGATTCAGCAAGGGTCTTAAGCATGTTTTACTTTAAGCATATGGAGTAGTCACATTGACTGCAGTCAAAGTGGTGAAAACCCTGATGAGCTGGGGTTTGTAGCAGTTCTCTACTGCACATAATTAGATAGTGGCCTGCTTTAACTATGCAGCAATGAAAACATCCCCTAATCTCTACTTGAAATACCAAAAACATGTCCTGTCCTTCAAACAAACTGAAATATTTTCATTCCAATGCATAGTAAGTAGTGAAGTGAATCCCAGTCAATAAAGAACAGCCTGTATGCTGCTGGCAACTTTCATTTATATTCTCATTTCCCCCAATGTGAAGTGATACTAAAATACCAGATGACAAGTGAAAAATGAAATATTCATAGTACAATTGTATAGGTCAGATATTTGTGCTTTATAAAACATGAAGATGGTGCATGCTCCAAGGAGCTTACAGTTTAAGGTTCAGATCCTGTAAGCAGCTTTGTGCTGACAGCCCTCTGGGCATATGGAGCTTAATTGACTCAGTCAAAGGGGCAGGGGCATGCCCACATAGAGCAGCTTGGAAGAAGAACCAGGAATAAGAAAATAGATGAAAAAGGGGGTGGGTGGGGAAGAAATAAAATATGCAAGCAAGTTGTCCGAATGATGACACACACAATGTGCTACCCTTGTTTGCAGTTCTTAAAAATAAATTAATTTCAACCTTACTTTCTACTTAAAATGTCTCTTTATAGTCTGTGCCAGTTTCACTTTCAAGTGTTTGAACCCCAGCCTTCTCTAACTTTTAGTTTAGGTATATTTAACACTGCCTTTTTGTGGTGATGTGGAAATGAATCCTTGTCTATTTTTAAAACTTTTACTTTAACCTTAGGGTACAGTCAGAACGTTAGTTTTATTTATTATTTATTTTATTAGTTTCTAAAAGCTTTTAGCTCACTTGCTACCCCCAGTTACTCCCTGCTCTTGACTGGGACTAGTGATAGTGAGAATAGTTCACTCTGGGAGTGAAAAAATTGCTAAGAGCAGCAGGCTACTATGGTATATGAAGGTAAACTCAATGCCATTCCAAGTTGTTGTTCTTGCCAGGAAGCAGGGTTGTTACAGTCAATGCCAGGTAGAGAAAGTCACTGAAACTCTGGAGTACTGAGAGCCCAGTTCTCTGCTTCCCCCTCCGGTGGTCCTGCGCAGTTGCCCTGCACTTGGGTTTCAAACTTCTTTACAATGCCCAGGTCACCAGCAGAGGTATCAACTGATGAGAACAAAAAAAAAATGTAAGTCACTCATAGATTTGTAATAAATTGACTGTACGAGAAGTAGCAGCCATCTGCCAATTACCTAATCCAGTTAGTATTTAAACTGCCCTGCACCCCCTAAAAATGTATTGAGAGATTTTGAACTTTTTAATCCACTTAAATCCTGGAAATAATTAGCTCTGAAAATTTTTCAGAGATTATTTTTAAGCATCTTGGAATTTTAAGATTATTTATTAGGAGATGAGAATACCATTATCTGATTGTTTGACTCTCTTAGAAAGATCCAAGTCATTTTCTCCTAACTTTCTCTTTGCACAGTCCACACATGAAGTCCCTGAAAAACAGAAAACTTGAATTAAAAAATAATACACACAGCTATATTAAAATCCTTCTTGTATTATTTTTAAACA
This sequence comes from Terrapene triunguis, assembly GCF_002925995.2. Lineage (NCBI taxonomy): Eukaryota > Metazoa > Chordata > Testudines > Emydidae > Terrapene > Terrapene triunguis. The sequence goes on along the minus strand of NW_020664463.1, from coordinate 13,361,221 downwards.
CATTATTTCAAACATCATATATTAAGCTACACATAAGTAGTATTGGTCCAGCTGGAAGCTCTTATATTTGGGTCTTGTAACCAAAGATCCTGACTTCCGTTGTGCAGGGAGTGACACTGTACTCCTTTGGCTTGTGGACAATTGGTGCTCCCTCATCCACTACAGCTGGGTTATTCTCATCCTCCAAGCAAGGTTTTAAAAATACCTGTTGCTTTACAATGTACTGCTAGCAGGAGGAGCTATTCAGAGAACTGATTACCTCTACCTCTCCACTATTTCACCTCCACTTTAGCAAGTAGTTCCTCTAGGCGAGTGTTTTTCAAACTGTGGGTCACAACCCAGTACTGGGTTGTGAAATGTAGGGGACTGGGTTGTGGCGACTCTGGTCAGCACAGCCGACCAGGCCATTAAAAGTCCCGTCGTGCTGCGCCCTGGAAGCGGCCAGCAGCAGGTCCGGCTCCTGGGTGGGGGGGCGCTCCAGGGCTCTGAGCACTACCCCCACCCCAAGCACCAGCTCTGCACCGCCATTGGCTGGAAACCAGCCAATGGGAGCTGGGGACGGAGCCTGCAGGCAAGAGCCATGTGGAGCTGCTTGTGCATCTCCGCCTAGGGGCTGGACCTGCTACTTGCTGCTTCTGGGGTGCTCCGCAGTGCCAGGACAGGTAGGAAGCCTGCCTTAGCACCCCTGCAGCACTGCTGACCGGGAGCCACCCAAGGTAAGCCTGCACCCCAATCCCCAGCCCTGAGCCCCTTCCTGCACCCCAGAGCCTGCATCCTCAGCCCAGAGCCCTAACTGCCTCCTGCACCCCAAACCCTCATCCCCAGAGCCTGCACCCCCCAGCCCAGATGCCTCCCACAACCCAACCCTCCACCCCTGCCCTGAGCCACTCCCACAGCCCAAACCCCTCATTCCCAGCTCTGCTGGGTCACGGGCATCAACAATTTTCTTCAACTGGGGGTACGTCTTCACTACCTGCCAGATTGGCGGGTAGTAATCAATCTATCAGGGATCGATTTATTGCGTCTCATTTAGACGCGATAAATCGATCCCCAAACGCGCTCCCCGTCGACTCCGGAACTCCACCAGAGCGAGAGGCGGAAGCAGAATCGATGGGGGAGCTGCGGCCGTCGATATCATGCCGTGAGGACCCAAGGTAAATCGATCTAAGATACGTCGACTTCAGCTACATTATTCTCATAGCTGAAGTTGCGTATCTTAGATCAATCTCCCCCCCCCCCCAGTGTAGACCAGCCCTAAGTTGCCAGAAAAAAAGTTTGAAAAGCACTGCTCTAGGCCTCCTCTCTGTTGATGAGCAGAATCTTTTCCATTATACTTTTTATTTGTTCCTCTCTGCTTAGTGCCTCCTGGTAGGGAGAGAATTTTTGAGAACAGGAGTTTGCAGGAAACCAGTATGGGATGAGAAAACAGCAGTGTAGGAGGACCAGTTAGGATCCAACGGGCTCCTGCTCACGGCCCAGGTGTGCAGTAGTATGCTACCTCCCCCACTCCACTATATGGCAAGAAAGCCTTAAGCTGTTTAGGGCAGAAATTCAGCAGGAGCATCTTGCTTTACAGAGTCTCCAAGAAAGTTGTTTTGCTGGCTACTTGGTGTTTTAGCCCAAAATGAAACTGCAACAAGGGTTGACTCCAGCAGGAGCTACTTGGGAGTAGAAATTCAGCAGCAAGATCTGGTCTTTAGGAAGCAACAAGCCAGAGGTCCTTGGCTATTTTTTTTCTTCTGCCTGGGGTGAAATATGGTATCCAGGAATGTCTCCAAGAGGCTGGTACATCAAAGGGGCAGGAAGAACACAAAGGACTGAATGCCCCACTCCTTTCAGTCTGCCACAGCAACCAGGTGTTTTGCCCCAGTTGTTCCAGAAAGGGCATTAGCTAATCCTATTTCTGGTGCTGCCTGGTCTAAACTCTAGTCTCCTCTCTCTGCCAACAACTCAGACACTGAAGCTACTGTTAAAAAAAAACAACAACCCTAAATACATCAGGGCAACCGGAGGGTTTTGTGCGGAGGGGGAACAGAATCACTGTTCCCTCAGACACCTGACACTTTCCGACTCCTTTCACTGTGTTCCTCAGTTAGTAGCATGTCTGGCCCATACTGTAGGCATGCTTATGTCAGTTAACCCTCTTTTCTGTGCTCCCTTAAGTGTGGCCTAGTCCACATCAAAGAAGCTTATTGGAACATCTCTGAGGGTGAGATTTGCCTGCATTTAATTTCCTACTGTATTAGGGTTAGACTTGTGTGTTTTATTTTGTTTTGTTCTGTCTTATTACTTGGAACCACTTAAATCCTACTTTTTGTATTTAATAAAATCACTTTTTACATATTAATTAACCCAGAGTATGTATTAATACCTGGGGGGGCAAACAGCTGTGCATATCTCTCTATCAGTGTTATAGAAGGTGAACACTTTGAATTTACCCCATATAAGCTTTATACAGAGTAAAATGGATTTATTTGGGGTTTGGACCCTATTGGGAGCTGGGTATCTGAGTGCTGGAGCCAGGAGCACTTCTTAAGCTGTTTTCAGTTACACCTGCAGCTTGTGGGGGACATGGTTCAGACTTGGATCTGTGTTTGCAGCAGGCAAGTATGTCTGGCTCAAACACGGCAAGGTACTGAAATCCCAAGCTGGCAGGGAAAATGAACTCAGAGGTAGACTAGGTACATCAGGTGGCAGTACCAAAAGAGTTTCATATGTCAGATCAGGTGAGCCAGCTATTTTATTGAACCCAGTAGTAGTTTTCATCAAAGTGACATTGGCGGAAGTTTCTGGTTCATACCATTGGCCTGCCCTCTCCACCAACAAGGTTAATGGCTATGTGCACTAAAATGTTAGCCGTAGGGAGGAAAGTGCACCATGATGTTGCACAAGTGTAAAACCACTTCAGCAAGGCTTTGAAGCTTAGAGGATTACTGTATGAGCAAGGGACTTCAAGCATGATTGCTCACATCCAGCTCTGCTCTTCCCCTGCTCTTTAGCCTCTGTTTTTTTAAAAATGGCATTCCCACTTTTAAAGGGGCAAATCACATACTGGAGCAGCAGCAAAAGCATCAGAATCTGTACAACTGAGAGAAGGGTAGTCCAGGGGATTGGTGGTTTCTCTACTATTTCTGACATGGTTAGTTCAACCCTTCAATAAGATGCCTTTGGGTACCGTGACCAAAAAAAGGTAAAAAGGAAAAAAACCTCTCAGACCAACCTGAGATTTCTACCCTATTTTCCCCATAAAAATAGAACTTTTTCCAGTTTTCAAGCCTTCCAAATCAAATTTTAAGAAGTCTACATTTGATAGGTTCTCAAAACAGTCCTCCCACATTGATTTTCAAGTTCTCCTGATGCATCCATCTTATCTTCCCACTTTTTCCTGAACTAGAAAGCAGTCAGTGAAGGCCAGCTTTACTTTTTCCTGAGGAATTTTTTTTGGGTGTTCTTCTTGGTAAGAAAAAGACTGGACAAGTTTCACCCAGTGTTGCTTTTGTCCAGGCTTCTGTGGTTGCAGACATGTATTCCATACACGGTGCAGACACTCAGCACCCCCACCTCAGCATTACCTAGCAGTACCTATAGGAGCGACACTCATACGCTGTAGCCCATAGCCCTTACCCATGGCTGTTTAAGAATGGTAGTGCCATCATTTCCACCACTGCCCCCAGCGCTCTCACCTCCTGCAGCTAGAGTCAGAGCTTCCCGTATGGTATTTTTCTCATGGTTTTAGAACAGTTATTTTTAAATAGTTAGGACCCTCTAGTTGTTAGCTAGATTTAGTCTGTTATATAGTACTATGCCCTCACCAGGGTTTAAAAGCACTGTCAGTGGGAACAGACACCCTACAATAATGAACACACACCCCCAGGCTGTTTGTTGTGTGTAAGAATATTGCTCCTTTAAACAGGACTCAGGTGGCCTGAGACTTGCACTTAAAACAGAACCTCATGGAGCAAGCCATGAGGCCAGACTGCTTCAGGGGCCGCCGTGGACTATCAGCCCCATCAGTCTTTAAAGCTTATGCAGACTCCTGAGAGGCTGCCTGAGGTAGACTCCTCTGCAGAGAAGAAAGGATCAGTCCCCTGAGGAAGAGGGCACAAAGCAAATCAGAGCCATTCCATAGCTCAGAGAAATTCTTACCCCCTTTTCTACACACCGTGGGGAATGTCACCATACTTCTCCTAGTGACAGAGCAGGGCTGTGTACCTGCTCTCCGGTCTCACTGCAATATCAGACTGACACCTAACCTGAAGTTATTTACCTACCTGTATTCTTTCCCAAGCCACATTCCAATCCTAAGGAACAATGGCTTCACACCTTAGATGTGAAATGGTGTTTGCCTTTTTATCTGGCAAAGACTAAGCTTTTTTCAATGACCATCAGCTTTTCATTTCTTTTGCAGATATGATGAAAGATCAGCCAGCAGCAGTACAGCAGATTTCCAGGTGGATAACCACCTGCATTAATTAATACAGGTTACTGAGTAGCTCAGGCCACACCCTGCAAACTCTGGAGGCTCATTCAACAAGGGTTCAAGTGACTTCAGTGGCATTTCTTAATGACATTTCAAATTTGGCTATTTGCAAGGCTGCTACATGGTCCTACATACACGTTTACCAAGCATTATGCTAAAACAGCAGCTTCCAGGTCAGATGAAAACTTTGGGAGGACAGTTCTGCAGATGCTATTTAGGTAGACTCTGAGCCCACCTCCTACAAGTATTATTTGCTAGTCACCTGAAAGAAATACGTGTCTGCAGCCAGTGGTGAGCTGGAGACGGTTCATGCCAGTTCACATGAACCGGTTGTTAAATTTTGAAGCAGTTTTAGAACCAGTTGTTAACCCGCTTCCCTGCAAGGGGGGCGCTGCAGCTTTGATGGGCTCCGGCTGGGAAGTGATGTAATTCCTCCTCCAGCCGCCAGGGGCGCTGCGTTGCTCCCCCAATCCCTGGCCCTGGGGCTCCCACTGCTGCCTGGTGGGTCCCCGGCTGCTCTGCTGGGCCTGGGCTGCTCCGAGACGCTCTCCCCGTGAGTACCCGCCACCCTCTCTCCAGCCAGCCCCGCACGCTCTGCCCTGCCGCACCCCCCCACCCTGCCTCCAGCCAGCCCCACACCCCGTCTCCAGCCAGCTCCACACCCCCTGCCTCCAGCTAGCCCTGCCCCACGCCAGTCTGCAGCCAGCCCCATGTCCACTGGTGCCCTGCAGTTCCCAGGGCAGTAAACCCTGCACACCTGCTTAATGAGGTGCTGGGACGCATACATATGCACACTCTTGGGTGACCAGACAGCAAGTTTGAAAAATCTGGACAGGGGGTGGGGTGGGGGTAATAGGAGCCTATATAAGAAAAAGGCCCAAAAATCAGGACATCTGGTCACCCTAGCACACCCCCAGGGAGTGGCAGAGACCCACACATGTGAAATGGAGCTCATTTCCAGTTCAGGCCCCTCTTTTTAAAAAAGAACTTTAGCTAGGGTTAACATATGTCCAGGAAAATACGGCTGTGTCAGGCTTTTTGGTTCTTACATCACCGTCCGGGAGGAATTTTTAAATTTTAAAAATTCCTCCCAGGAAAATATGGAGGTATGGTAACCCTATTGGTACAAAAAAATACATACTGTGGCACATCCCTTAAATCAGAACTTTTTATAGGGAACCGGTTGTTAAGATTTTGGCAGCTCATCACTGTCTACAGCCACTCAAACAAAAAATGGTTACCTTCCTGTACTGCAGCTGTTCTTCCAGATGTGGATGCAGATATATAGACCATGACCCAACTTTGTCCCCTCTGCATTGGGGTCTCTATTCTTCACATTTGGTGCAAAGGAAATGAAGGGATTTGAGGCTGCACTACCCTTGTATAGCCATGGGGGGAAGGGGGGGGGGGGGAAGGCCACAGGGCACAAGTGCCACCTCTACAGGTACTGCTATGTAAAGTTAGCTGGCTTTGTTGAGCTAGGTACGCACACATCTCAGTGGAATACCTCTCTGCACCCACATCACATACTGAAGAACAATTACAGTACAGGTAATCATTTTACAGTATACAAGGTCCACTACTACATGGCGTTCAGGCCTTACTGAGAAGATTTCTCAGTATTTTCCTTGTCCTACAAGGAAACCTGTCCCCGTGTGCCAATTTGCTACCTGCACTTTGCTGACATATTTCCAATTCCAGGCAGTGTGCTTTGGCTTCCCTCCCATTCCTTGTTTTCTCTCCAGTTTGATGGTAACTCTGATGGCCAGTCTACAACGTAGATGACTTGCTGATATCTCAGAGAGGTGGGTTAACAGCTGTACACTGACTAGACCTTTGAGCTGCTCCAGTCCCCCTATTTCATAAGTCTTCAGAGGAATGCCTCAGTTCCCTCTCAGGATCTGGCCCACCTCTAGGCATTTTATCAGGCATTGGTCGTAGTCTAGTTGCCCAAGGAAAGATTTCACAATTTGCATTTCTTCTGGGAACTCCTCAAGTATTTGCTTTCCAGGAACTCCTATTATATAAAATAACAGTAGCTGAGTGTGGAAACTGGTCCACGGTGGGAATGCACCTCTGTACTCTACACATTTTCCTCATTTGTAAATGGAATTTCCAAAATGGGAAACGAGATTACCTGCTATATCACTGAGAGAGCTCAGATAGGCCCCATTCAATTCAAGGCAACTGGCTGTCCCAAGAAGCTCATCAGAACTACTTTCTAGAATTCCAAGCAGTTAAGAAGGTGGGTCTCTATTCTTAAGATTCCCTCTGAATTTGGTTACCATTCACATGAAAAGCAATAAATAGGACCTTTGTGGCACACTGGCACTTCCAGTATGTTCAGTTTACTTCATGTTTTAAGTTTCCCTCTAATTTGTGGAGATGTGTTTTACTTCTGGCTACTTTCCAGTTGTAATGGATCACAGAGTACCAGGTGCCCACTGGGGAGAAAAGTAGTTTACTTACCTACCCATAACTTTTCCTTCTGTGAAATGGCCACCTGATGCTCTATGAGACCACCACTCAGGGCATCACCTAATTTGCATTAAATTCCAGTTGAAGGAGAAATCTTTCAATCCTTCCTGCAGAGAGAGATGGAAAAAAATCTTGGGATTCCCTCATATTATGATCCTGCTTTGCTGTAAGTCTTCATTTCCATTTGTATAATAAATGGTTCAGTAGATTGAAAAACTATCCTGCTTAGAGACAGCCATAGTGTTTAACCATTAGATGTTATAGTTTGTCTTCTCAGTTTGAGCAGATGGCTGGGGAATTAAAGAGGCAATCAGTTCTCCAAACAGCTCTACCTGCTAGCAATACATTGTGAAACTAGAGAGGCTTTAAAAACAAAACAAAACAAAAAAAACCCACCACACACACACCTCTATGCTTAGATGAGAGGAAGGAATAACCCTTGTAATGGGTCACAGAGCACCAGGTGCCCACAAGGGAGAAGGAAAAAAGTTATGAGTAGATACATAAATTTTACCTTTATTGGACATAATGCTGACCAATAATATATGTTTGCACCATTGGCCAGAGGATGTCAAATATTCCCTCCACAGCCTCCTCAGAATGAGGGATTCCTCTGGACCTGAGCCACCTGTGGACATTTCCATCATTACACTGGGCACTAGCACCTAAAGTAGGCCCCCACAGTTTGGGCTAAGAAAAGCAGAAGGAATAAAATTTTTGCTTTTGCAGTGATGATTTATGACAAGTTCCATTCCTGCAGTGAGCACACCACCCTTTAAAACTCTGGAATCCATAGTTACTGGAGGGATTCCTGCTTTGGGCTGCTTAGAACTACACACCATGGCACCTGCTTCTGTTCCTGGATGTAAGAGGGAGGCTGTCCCTTTAAAGTCAGGACATCCTTCTCCCCATAGCCTAGAGACTTGTTTCTTGGAAAGCTACTAGCCTGTGTTAAGGAACCATTCTTACCTCCATACAGGATATTTCCAAAGTGAGCAAGATGGGTATTAAGTTTGCTGGTGGGATAGGGGTGGTGGTTAAGTTATTACAAGGAGATAAGTGAATGTGCAATATGGAGCAGGGGTACGATTTGTTTTCATATTTTCAGTTTCTCACTGCCCTTTGTTTGCTCTCTTCTGAAAGACAGATTTAGGCTTGGTCTACGCTTACCCCCCAAGTCGAAGTAAGGTACGCAAATTCAGCTACGTGAATAACGTAGCTGAATTCGACATACCTTACTTCGAACTTACCGCGGTTCAGACGCGGTCCACACGCGGCAGGCAGGCTCCCCGTCGACTCCGCGGTACTCCTCTCGTTGAGCTGGAGTACCGCAGTCGACGGTGAGCACTTCCTGGATCGATTTATCGCGTCCAGACCAGACGCGATAAATCGAACCAGGAAGTTCGATTTCCAGCCGCCGAACTAGCGGCTAAGTATAGACCAGC
>NW_020664463.1:13318621-13352808 GCF_002925995.2 Terrapene triunguis | reverse complement strand
GAAGTTCGATTTCCAGCCGCCGAACTAGCGGCTAAGTATAGACCAGCCCTTAGTGACTAATCTGAAAGGAACATGAGCATGAAATCTAATTAGTTTAGTGAGTTAAACACAGTTTTAGATCCTACACTTGTCCCTAAGCCTCCCTGCCAATGTCTGGTTTTATAATACAAAATGTTCTCTCTCTGCTTGCAGCATGAAAGACCCACACAGATAATGGGAAATGAGTAATTAGACACAAAGTACTTTAAAATGTCCAAAGTAAACCAACAGGAGAATTTTTCTCTAATCTTTCAGTTAATTTTAGATGTTATTTGTAGCAATAGCAGTTAAAGAATTCTCAGAAGTCCAATTTTAAGTTGACAGTGTTAATGTTAATATTAATATTAACTCCCTTATACCATATGTTTAAATGTATTAGTCTTTATCTCTAATAAGGAGGGAGTTCATCCATGAATGAGCAAATTCTGAACAGATTTTTACCATCCTTGACTTGCCTGACAAACAGGAGATCTAGGGAAGATCAAAGTAAGCAGCAATAGATAGGATTAAAGATTGACGTTTTCTACCTTTTCAGGGTATGTCTACACTACGAGAGTAGTTCGATTTCACTTAAATCGAATATGTGGAATCGATATTGCAAAGTCGAACGCGTGTGTCCACACTAAGGACAGTAATTCGACTTTGTGAGTCCACACTAAGGGGGAAAGCGTCGACATTGGAAGCGGTGCACTGTGGGCAGCTATCCCACAGTTCCCGCAGTCCCCGCTGCCCATTGGAATTCTGGGTCGAGCCACCAATGCCTTCTGGGTAAAAAAATGTGTCGAGGGTGCTTTTGGGTAACTGTCGTCATCCGTCCGTCACTACCGCCCTCCCTCCCTCCCTGAAAGCGCCGGCGGGAAATCAGTTCGCGCACTTTTCTGGTCAGTGACAGCGCGGACGCCACAGCACTGCGAGCATGGATCCCGCTGCGACCATCACTGCAGTTGTGTCCGTTGTCAACGCCTCGCAGCTTATCATCCACCTTTCCCAGAGACAGATAAATCAGGCGAGGAGGCTACGGCACCGCGGTGAGGGCCTGAAGTCTGAGAGTAGCACAGGCCTGTCAGAAAGCAAGGGACCCCGCACCGAGGACATCACGGTGACAATGGGTCATGTGGATGTTGTGGAACGGCGATTCTGGGCACGGGAAACAAGCACGGACTGGTGGGACCGCATAGTGCTGCAGGTCTGGGATGAATCCCAGTGGCTGCGAAACTTTCACATGCGGAAGGGGACTTTCCTTGAACTTTGTGAGTTGCTGTCCCCTGCCCTGAAGCGCAATGACACCCGGATGCGAGCAGCCCTGACTGTCCAGAAGCGAGTGGCCACAGCCCTCTGGAAGCTTGCAACGCCGGACAGCTACCGGTCAGTCACGAACCACTTTGGCGTGGGCAAATCTACCGTGGGGGTTGTTGTCATGCAAGTAGCCAACGCAATCGTTGAGGTACTGCTCTCAAAGGTAATGACCCTGGGAAACGCGCAGGCCATCATAGATGGCTTCGCCGCGATGGGATTCCCAAACTGCGGTGGGGCTATAGATGGAACTCACATCCCTATCCTAGGACCGGACCACCAGGCCAGCCAGTACATTAACAGAAAGGGCTACTTTTCAATGGTGCTGCAAGCACTGGTGGACCATAGGGGACGTTTTACAAACATCAGCGTCGGATGGCCGGGCAAGGTTCATGACGCTCGTGTTTTCAGGAACTCTGGTCTGTTTAGAAGGCTGCAGGAAGGGATTTACTTCCCGGACCACAAAATAACTCTTGGGGATGTGGAGATGCCTACAGTGATCCTCGGGGACCCAGCCTACCCGCTAATGCCCTGGCTCATGAAGCCCTATACTGGCGCCCTGGACACAGAAAAAGAACTGTTCAACTACCGGCTGAGCAAGTGCAGAATGGTGGTGGAGTGTGCTTTTGGACGTCTCAAGGGGAGATGGAGAAGCTTACTGACTCGCTGTGATCTCAGCGAAACCAATATCCCCATTGTTATAGCAGCTTGCTGTGTGCTCCACAATCTCTGTGAGAGCAAGGGGAAGACCTTTATGGCGGGGTGGGAGGTTGAGGCAAATACCCTGGCTTCAGATTACGCCCAGCCAGACAGCCGGGCGATTAGAAGAGCCCAGCGGGACGCGCTGTGCATCCGGGAGGCTTTGAAAGCTAGGTTCCTGAGTGAGCAGGGTAACCTGTGACTTTTAAGTTTGTCTACAGAGAAGCTGAACCTGCCCCCGTTCCTTTACTCACTTAATGTTGACTATCCTCTGCAGTTACATACCCCCTTCCAAAAAAATAAATTCAGTTCTATTTTGTTAATGAACACCGTTGTCTGTATTACTGTTTTCGTGGGAATGTTTTAAACCTGGGACGCAGACTGTGGTGGGGAGCGGGTGTAGTGTACTGATGCAAATGATGCTTCTAAACTCCAGGAATGACAGGCTCCGCAGTACTGGACTGGTTGTTTCAACGGAGCCTGCCAGCCCTCCTGGTCGGGACTGTGTGTATGTGGGGGCTATGTGACTTTCTGGCAGGGGGAGGAGGGTTACAGATCCCCTGCTGCGTGGCTCTGTGATCCAGGATAAGGACCGCGGCATAAGATCTGTAACTGCCCTCCCCCGCCACAAAGTCACAGAGCAACCCCCACCCCACAGAACAGGAAAACCACCTCCCAAACTGACCAGGGTAACTAGTCACTGCACTGTGTATGTGCCCTGCTGCTGGACCTGCCCCCGCCTCTGTACCCTGCTAAAAGGTGACTGTCCTGTCCAATTACCAAGCCCCTTCCCCCCCCTTCAGACAGACTCTCCTCTAAAGAACATGATGGAAACAGTAATGAACAGAAACGTAATGTTTATTAACAACCACACATGAAACTGGGGGGTGAAACTTGGACGGGGGCTTGGGTGAGGCGGGAAGGAAAGGACTTTTCAAATTTTGGGGAATGAGAGCCTTCTGGTGCTTGAGCAGTCTGCAGGGGTGGAGTGAGAGTTTTCACAGACTCTGCCGCCCCTCCTTCTTTGGACTTTGGGTGAGGGGGGTATGGGACTTGGTGGCGGGGGAGGGCGGTTACTGATAGACTGCAGCGGGGCTCTGTCCTCCTGCCTCCGTTCCTGCAGAACATCAACAAGGCGCCGGAGCGTGTCCGTTTGCTCCCTCATAAGTCCAAGCAGCATTTGAGTAGCCTGCTGGTCTTCCTGCCGCCACCTCTCCTCACGTTCCATGTGTGTCCGGTGCATTTGGGACAAATTCTCCCTCCACTGGGTCTGCTGTGCTGCCTGGGCTCAGGAGCAGCCCATTAGTTCTGAGAACATGTCCTCCCGCGTCCTCTTCTTCCTCCGCCTAATCTGCGCTAGCCTCTGGGTGTGTGATGCCAGGCTGGGTTGGGAGACAGTCGCAGATGTGGCTGTGGGAATGGGAAAAAGGGAGTGAATTCCTCAGAAAGATAAATGTAGTTGTGAACAAAGAACAGTCTTTCTCTGTGAACAAGACCATGCACTGCACCTATCACATGCGCACTCAGGACAAGGTCGAATTTTCGGCCCTCGCATTCAGTGCCTGGGGTCTTGCACTGCCGATCTGAGAAGCGGGGCAGGACACCGGAATTTGTGTAGCGGGCAGACATGGTAAGCCGTAGACTTGTGGCTGCTTAAAACTTTAATAGTAGCACTGGCCTCCTTTCACTTTGAAAGCAATGCCAGTCTCTGCTGACAGCAATCCGGCAAGCATGAACTCTGCCCGTCCCACCCCCTCGCGGCTGTCCCAGGGAAAGATCCCTGTATGCTGCCCCTCTCCCGCCTCCACCGCGTGGCTGTAAACCGGCGGTTACAGTTCTGTAAAGGAACGGGCAAGCAGTCCCAATACTAACATTCCCCTACCTAATTCAAAGCAGGTCACCATGAGCGACATCACCCTCATGAGGATCTCAGACAGCGATAAAGAACGAATGCTTCGGGAAAGCCTGCAAAGACCAGGGCCATATGCCGCCATGCTCTGCAGGGCAATGATCCCGGAGTACTTGATTGTCTCCTGGCACGGAAACGTTTGCTACCACAGAGGACCCAATAAGGCCGCTCTCCCCAGGAACCTGATGAACAGGCTTTCAAATTACCTCCAGGAGAGCTTCGTGGAGATGTCCCAGGAGGATTACTGCTCTATCCCCGGACATGTAGACCGCATTTTACTGTAGCTGCACTGTCAGGGACTAAACAGTAGAGCGGCTTGGGCAGAACAATCATGGAAAACCGGACATCGTTAGAGTTTTTTTTCAATAGTTGCAATGCCCAGGACTTAAACGTTAAGAGCCTAGGGCAAACAAATCATGAAAAACCCATTGTTGTTATTGTTCATATTCCAGTTCTGTTAAAAATAAATGTTTATATGTTTAAAACACTTACTGGTTGATCCTTCCCCTGATTCTGTGTCCGGGTTAACAGCTGGGGACGGCTGGTAGGGGATCTCTGTGAGGGTGATGAAAAGATCCTGGCTGTCGGGGAAATCAGCGTTGCAAGCGCTGTCTACTGCCTCATCCTCCTCATCTCCTTCCTCATCTTCCCCGTCCGCTAACATGTCCGAGGAACCGGCCGTGGACAATATCCCATCCTCAGAGTCGACGGTCACTGGTGGGGTAGTGGTGGCGGCCGCACCAAGGATGGAATGCAGTGCCTCGTAGAAATGGGATGTCTGGGGCTGGGCTCCAGAGCGTCCGTTTGCCTCTTTGGTCTTCTGGTAGTCTTGTCTCAGCTCCTTGATTTTCACGCGGCACTGCGTTGCATCCCGGCTGTATCCTCTCTCTGCCATGGCTTTAGAGATCTTCTCATAGATCTTTGCATTCCGTCTTTTCGATCGCAGCTCGGAAAGCACGGACTCATCGCCCCACACAGCGATGAGATCCAAGACTTCCCGATCAGTCCATGCTGGGGCCCTCTTTCTAGTCTGCGATTGCACGGCCATCTCTGCTGGAGAGCTCTGCATCGTTGCCAGTGCTGCTGAGCTCGCCACGATGTCCAAACAGGAAATGAGATTCAAACTGCCCAGACAGGAAAAGGAATTCAAATTTTCCCGGGGCTTTTCCTGTGTGGCTGGTCAGAGCATCCGAGCTCGGACTGCTGTCCAGAGCGTCAACAGAGTGGTGCACTGTGGGATAGCTCCCGGAGCTATTAGCGTCGATTTCCATCCACACCTAGCCTAATTCGACATGGCCATGTCGAATTTAGCGCTACTCCCCTCGTTGGGGAGGAGTACAGAAGTCGAATTTAAGAGAGCTCTATGTCGAACTAAATAGCTTCGTGGTGTGGACGGGTGCAGGGTTAATTCGATATTACGGCGCTAAATTCGACATAAACGCCTAGTGTAGACCAGGCCTCAGATTCACTATTTAATCCTTGTACTGCTCAGCATTTGTTTGGGGGCAAGAAAACAGTAGCAATGTTCAGCCCCAGCTCTATGATGGAAAGCGTTCAAAAGGGTGGAATGGTAAAACAGATGGTTGGCAAGTTAAAGTGACAACTTTTAAAGCAAACTAAGACTGCACAAAGGTAAATCAGTCTGATCAGCATGAATTGTTTGCCTTTTATGGCAAACTGAAAGACGACAGTCATCTACCACTAAGGCAACTTGTGGGGGGAAAACTAGGGAACCCACACAAATTTCAAAATCAAGGAGATTTTCATAGCCAAATCACAGCTCTGCAGTAATCATGTCATCTTATCTCTTACGTAATTTACTGTCTAAATTAGACTTCACCTCTGTTATTACTTATGAAAATTGTATTATAAAAATATTCTTTACCCAACAGTGTTGTACTATCCACTCGATCAGCATCTAGAAAGAGAACAATTCAACTGTGAACAACTAGTCTGGATATTCTTTGCTTTATATAGTAAACTAAAGCAACAAAAAAACCCTAATAGCTTTTGAATAAAATTCTGACACTCCACACCAAATAGTTGCTGGAAAGATATCTTTGTACCTTTTATATAATGCATGCTGCCTACTAAGAGTTAAGCCCTTTTATTTTAGAAATAAAGCATGCTTAATGCAAGTACCTTACAACACTATCATTATACAATATCCAACATTGGCTTGGCTTTTAAAGGCCGACAGGAAACTGCTCTAGTATTACACCTAGGCAGAGTTCTATAAAATGAGCAGCACAGTAATCAAGAGAACTATCAAACGACAGAATCTGAATACACTGAATTTTCAAACAGATTATCAGAGGACATAACATTTAAAGTAGTCTCAAAATGCTAATACAAATGAGAGAATTTCATCAGTTTGTAACATAATTTTGGCACTGGCACAGCTTGTTCAAAATATATTTGTAATGCAACCTCAGTTGTGATCCATCTGCAACAGACCTACCTCAATTTTGAAAAGCTAGCACATGATCCTGTTCTCTTTCAATCTTGATAAAGAAATAGATGACTAAAGAAAGTTTAGTGACAATTAACTATTGATAATTTGTGAGAAAAAAACAAAAATGAGGTGGACACACACACACACAAAACCCAGAAGACAGGCTATCACACAAAATAAGTGATGTCAATTTCTCACTGCCACTTGTATAATCTGAAACGCTGCTGTCCAGATCTGTAACCAATTTAGTTTGGGTTCCTTCTTAACTTTTTATTAAAATCAAAATGAAGACCCGTTAGCCCCATAAACATGCTCAAACTAAAGCCTGAATCCCGAAAGACACATATGCATGTGAGAAGTCCCACTGAATTTAACAAGATTACTTGTGTGTGTGTTTGCAAGGTTGTAGTCTAAGCTTGCAGTCATTGCCAGTAATGGTTTGATGTGGACACAGCAGCAAAATGAGGAATTAAGTGGCAGAATGCAACTTTTATTAAACTTTAACACAGGGGAGGGGCACCACCCGCCCATCACCCATGCTCTCCTACACCAGACATTTAATTGGTTCCAGTAGGGGGATTACAGGGCTCCTTACCATATAATCCATAATTGGTGCCAGAGTTACAGGGTTCCTTACCATCAACCTGTAACATGGGGCTGGCTCTCCTCAGCCTACCCCCCAGGACTCAGCTCTCTCTGAGTCCTAGCACCCCATAAGGGGGACAGACATGCAGCAGGGTGGGGTCCTCAGCCCACAAGATCTGACCTCGGCCCACAAAGTCTGAACCTATCATGAGCCCAAGGCTCATTACCAAAATCCAGTCTTTTACCTCTGGGAACCATTCATTTTATTCTCTTAACCACACTGGAAACCAGACGCAAGTTGTGACAATAAACAACTCCACCCCAGTATCTTAGTTAGATATTAAGCACATTCCTTCTCAACCCACTGTGGCTTGAAGGTGCCATGAAGGTGGCAAAATACTCCCTGGTCCTCTGCCAATTGGCCCATGGAAAAAAAGTTCCTTCCTGACCTCAAACTGGCGATTGGCTAGACCCACAGCATCTGTCAGGCAGCGTTCTCATTCCTGTTTGGGTGAGTAGGGTGGCCTGCTGGAATGGAGCTGGGGAATGGTGGCCAATCAGCAACTTTCTCCCCCAGCTGGCCAGTGGGTTCCAGAGACTCCCAGGGGGAAGAGCTTCCTATTGTTCCTTGGAGAGTGTCTTCCTCCCTTGCTACTGGGACTGTCCTCCTTTCACCACTACCCCCATCAAGTTCCCCCACCCATTGATGTTAGTGCATGGCATTTTTCCTTTTAATTCAGATTTTAATCAGCATGTTACACTGGCTGTCATCAGATCAATGGTTGGTTTGCATCTGACTGACTAGCCATCAGTTACTGTTCAGACCTTAAAAAAAAAATTGTGTATAGCACTAACCAGTAGAAGTATGTCTAAAGGACAGAGTCAGGTCCACAGCTAGTATCTGCAAAGATCTGTTTTTCAGTACATATCCCAGTAGTAAGTAATCAAACATATCCAGCCTTTTCTTAAATGTCCTACATACCCAACCTCCTGAAGACCCAGAGGTTTCAACAGCATTCTTGGAGAAATCCACTCCTCACCGAATCTCTGTTCTGGAATCTGGCTAAGACTATATGTTTAGAAATCATTACCCCAATAAGGCATCTGCCTGCACTTCAAATTTTTTTTAAACTTACTGTTTTATAATCAGGTTGACAGAGTTCTAGTCACAACAGTTTAGCAGACACAACTGAGAACAGCTGTGAAATAATCATCATCTGTTACCCAAAGTTAGTTTCCCTTGTTGATATTTCTCCAAGATGTCCTGATGAAGGCCACAGTAGAATAAACTTCATCTATGCAGTAACACTTGAAAGAAGAAGATTGCTGGAAAAGCACTTCCAAAATATTGGTCATCTTTTTTCTCTCTTCGTCTCCCTTTTTTACTTTTGTATTTTAAAAAAAGACTTATTACTTCGATAACTTTTCAATAAGATACAGACTTCATAGACTCAGATGTAAAGATTAATTAATATAGTTCATCTCTCTGCCAATACTGGACCGTTACCTACAGGACATTTTTTAGTTTTACCCTAGACTAGTTTTAAATGCCCCATGCAATAAGGCTTCACTGCTACCCTTGGAAGATTATTCCGCAGCTTATTCAGTAGGTCAGTTTTTTTTCCCCCGATGCTCAGATAAATTGTTCTCAGACAGTTGTCCTCCCCTCCACCCACATACACACCTAACTTACACAGGATATGACTATTACCCTATACAAATCTTGTATATCTCTTATGTGTACACCAAACACTCGTAATTTCATGTTCCAACTTCATGCTTAGCCAAGCTATACATATTTGACTGTTAGCTTTCCTCGAGTCAATCCGTACAGCCTTTTAAGCATTTTTGCTGTCTTCTCTGAACTCTCATAATGCCTACAACCGAATATTTTATCTGGGGTACTGCACTTAATGAAAGTGAAGTTTGAGAATAATCGAAATAACTTAAAGGAATAAATCCTTACAAGAACACTATAGCTGGCAAATACACTAAGCAAGCAGGAAATTCAGAGCAAAGGGTAAATTTACCAGAAATCCAAACATTTGAAAGTACAAAAATTCAGTTACAATTTTGTTATTATATG
The DNA here is from genome assembly GCF_002925995.2 of Terrapene triunguis. Classification (NCBI taxonomy): domain Eukaryota; kingdom Metazoa; phylum Chordata; order Testudines; family Emydidae; genus Terrapene; species Terrapene triunguis. The sequence continues at coordinate 13,343,742 of NW_020664463.1, read as the reverse complement.
CTCCTACTCTGCGTGTCAATCAGAAGCAGAGATTTTCATGCATGCACTCGTAACTACCCATTGGATTAACATCTCAAATCAAGTGCCACTTGCACAAAGAATATACTAAGAATGGAATTCAGTTGCACACATAGAAGTTCATTATAAAATAACAAAACAAAAATACCTGGACTCCTCTGCTTGCAGATTTGAGCAGTTAGATCTTGGACATACTCCGGGAAATATTCAAAGCAATCACCATAGGATACTACTTTTATTCCATGCAGAAGCATATCTGCCTGGAGTTTAAAAAAGTGGTCTTCATTTTCTTTAAGCACCAACATATAATGTTCTAAATCTACTTTATTCTTTACAGTATACAGAAAGAGAGCCTGGAATATTTGATCACGCAGAGTCTCTCCACAGCCCACAAACAAGAAGGATTTGGTCAGATACAAGTTCTGTAGAACCTCCTGTTAAGAATATTAAGATCACAAAAGAAAAATTTTATCTATATGGCCAAAGACACATGGGTCAAAGTAAAAACATTTTTTAAAGTTTCACACACATAAAAGAAGAAATGGAACACTCAGTTTGGCAAAACACAGTATGTTCTTTAATTAAAGTCACACATACCATTACTTCAGGGTCTTGAGTAACATCTTTATATCCTGAAGGATCCAACACCATTCCACAGGGATCTGTATACAAGCCATGAATATGAAGAACTCCATACTTTATATGACCTCTTGCCCACTGAAGAACCTAAAGCAAATCATGCATGTAATATTTACTTTGGATTATATTATACTACTGAAAAAGGGGAAACTATATTCTTGAACAAGTGCCCAAACATGTAAAGCACAGTTGATCATTTTTGCCCTTTGTGTACTAAGGTCACAGTATCAGCCATCACTTGCATAAGTTACAGAAAAACCAGTTAAAACTACTAAAATTTTGAAACAGAAGTGCCTAAACTGTAGACTGTAAAATGTTCAGAATACAATATAAACAATAACCTTTTAAAGGCTTTTTGCTCTTTTGACCAAAAGAAACTTATTTTAATCGACGAAGAGCGTTCTAGCTTTTTTTACAAAAACATAAGACACCACGAGTAAAGCAGCTAGAAAAATCTTAACACCCGTCAGACATCTTTGAGTCTTCCTTTCCAGTGTCTGAGTGATGAGCTAATCACTTCACTAGATTAAGTTACATTTGTGATTGTTACAATTACTTCATCCACATGAACTGTTTCTGTAAATAAGAAATCTACCATTGGTATTTTCTGGCAAATTGTAACACATTATTCAAAATGGACAATGAAAACTGTCTGTCCATGTCTATTATTTTACTTCACTGAAAAGCTTTACAGAAAACAAAAGTAGTAAAGATTTTCAATGAGTAACTAGTGAAAAAACCTGCAAAAAGTACAAGACAACTCCTTTCCCCTATAAGAAGTCCTGACATTTCATTGCCTTATCATACCTTATCCTTATCTTTCAGGTCTAAAGACTCCATGGGTTTACCCTGTTGCTGACCAAAAATCTCAAGTAAATTGTCATAGTTTGTTGTAAGGACCATAGTGCCTCTCTCCATTAGCCTGATGATTGACTGTAGAACAACAGGATTCTGAATGTGTTGTTCCAAGTTATCAAACACCTCCATTAAGCAATCCTGGAAAAAGTTGGGCTTGGTATCACCTGTGCGCTGAAGAAAAAAAAAAATGGTATATAGTTAAAGATAAGCACTGTAACTGCCTTCAGCAGGACAGCAATGGTCCTTAACCATTTGTCCCAATACTTTTCTTTAAAAGGAATTTACTAAAATCATGATATTTAGACAGCTCCTATAGTATATAAAATGTTAGGGTTTGAAATGTCAGAGATAAATCTGAATGGCTTCACACATCCCTGTATTATTTATATAGCTCATATAGTAAAGTCATCCACTTTTCTAAAGCTTTTTGACAGGAATCAACTTGTGCAATATATAGGCCTGGAGGGGGGGGGGGGGGGGGATCTCTTCTGTAGTTTGCCACAGTTAAACCTTCCTCTGTCACTTCCAAACTAAAATATTAAAATGTGCTCCACTCATCTTTTAGCTAATGCCCAAACTCCATGACAGGGTAGACCAGAGGGAGTTCACAACACACCAGAGTTCCACAGACTGCATTGGCTTCCTGATCACTTCCAAGTGCAATTCAATGTGCTGATGTTCCTGTTTAGAAGCTGTATACAGTTAGGGTCCTAGCTTCATGGGAAATCACAAGTGCGGTCATTACCTTTGAGGTCAAAAGTTACCATTCCCTAGATTTAAAATCTTGGGTGCTTGCAGAGAGTCCTTGTCTCAGAAAACCACTTTTGCTCAACCAAGCCAGAGATTCTTAATCTTCAGGATGAGCTGCAAAGCCTGTCTGTATATGCAGGGTTTTCCCTGAGGGGATTGGAGTATTTTGCTCTCTCTCTCAATGCATCCACTGGAATCATTTCTGCTGGAAGACTTCAGGCTGTTTTTAAATGGATTTCCCGAAGAAAACTTCTCAATCTCAAAATCAGTGGCATAGATGCACATTGGACATGTGTGGACTTTCCTTATTTGAAATAAATGGAGCTGGGACAACTTAAGGCTATCAATAGCGTCAAGGTCTGTCAACATTTCTGTGCAATCTCTGGTTTCAGTCAGCAAAGCTATAAATTCCTATTTGAGTTCAGAACAACACTGACAGACTGACTTCTTATAACACAAGCAAGAGTCTTGGCAACTAGAATAATCTGTTTCCACAGTTTTCAGTGAGGTTTGAAATAAAACATTCAAATTAATTCAAGTAAAATTGTATACGTGTGTATACAAACACACACATATACACACACACACACAGAGCAGTAACCTCTACACGCCCCTATTAGAAAGGCCCAATTGTGCTAAGTACTGTAAAGTAAAACAGACTTTCTTCCCCCAAAGGGCTCAAAACCTAGGAATACTACTATTATAATAATGTCTTTAAATAATAAGTACTATATACACACTCACTGGGGACATCTTTCTTATGAGATCATGTGCAACTACAAGCAAGTCTCTGTCTTTGATCACTTTTTTGCGGAATTCAGCAACGTCTCCTGGATGAAGCACCTCCAGCTGTTCAGCTGCTTCAATGACAGCTTCAATACAGCTCCTCCATGAGCACAGTGCTGGTATTTCTGGTGCTACAGCTGCACTCACTCCGGTTCCAATTACCAAAAGAAGGTCCCAAGGCTGCTTCCTTATTAGACTTCTTAAAATCTTCCTAAAATAAAAACAGAAGATCTACATTTTCTACACACTGTATGTTATCTTGTCAAAGTTTCTTAGGATTTTGATAGAAGAGCAATTTAGTGTGTCCATGTGAACTGTTAGTGCTTGTAAAAAGTGCCAGATTGAAAGCACTAGAGTAGAAATGCTCTCTTTCTCAACAGATCAGCTTTCTCAAAGTGAGAGATCAATGTACCTCAACCCTAACCAAGAGAAACCACTTCTAGGATGAGAGAATGGGTATGAGACCTCCTACTACTCTATCTTTGGCCTGTATGCTGTGACTGCAACTAATATGACAATTATTGCAAACTGGGCTGATGGGATTTGCGATCAAGAATTGTACTCAAACCAAATTAATTTCACATAGTTTACTTTTACTTAACAGCCATAAAATAGCAATAGCTTTCACTCGCTGGATTTAAACTGGAAATCTAGAAATGAAACAATCTATCACCAATTTTCAATCCTTTGGGCCACCAGTCATCCTTTCAGCAGTTCTTTTAAGAGAGCTGTACTTCATCGTACCATTGAAAGATCTACTCAGTATAGAGACACTAGTGACAAAGTTGAAATATTTTAAAAAGGACAAAGGAACAGGGTTCTAGTTCATCTGCATGTTAATCAAATGCTGCAGCAGACAGTAAATTTATGTACAGTTGTGGTGTGAAAGATAGTCACATATATGCTCCTCCTCCCCTAAACAACTCCCTCAGCTGTTTTCTGTTTATGATCATTAATTATCTCCTCTAGAGCTATGTTAAGCCTGAAGCTTTCTAAACACAGGTTCACCCAAAAATGTTGCCTGCATGAGCTGGCTCTAGGTATTAGCTGTACAACAGCAAGTACAAGGAATTCTCAGGCAAGTCCCATGGGAAGGCTTTCTGCAAAACTAAAAGTAAAATTGGTCTTTGTAAAGAAACATCTCCATTAGTCCAAACTCATCCTTGAATGCAGAAAGCTTGGTAAAATGGATAGAATTACTGAGGGACGGAAACCTCATTTTCAATTATATCATGCAATTAAAGAAAGAAATTCAGGAAAGAAGAAGAATTTTTTTCATTTATTTTTGAAGTTTTGTAGTTTCTCATTAATCTTGGCTTCAGCAGGCAATCTTGAAAACCCCTTTTTTTCTGCTAAAACTGTGCATAGTTATAGAATATAAAGTTACCACAGGCATAATCTACAAAGCTCTGGTTATTTATATCATATGCACATTACAAATTTGAGAAAAAAAATTGGTATGATTATCTCATAGATATGTGGAATATATTTCAATAATGTGGAAGAACTCAAACAATTTGACAAATATTCAACATTAAATTTGGTCTACAATATTTAACTCTTAAAACATCCCTTATATCATTGCTGGAGGTGGGTAAGCAATTGGGATTTCTAGGTCACATTATCTGAATCTATAAGCAACAAGTTAAACATCCCTGTTGAAATTGCCTCAGGCACAGCAACAACTAAAGTGGCTAAAGAGCTGGTTTATACAAATAAAATACTGCTTTTATGCTCACATTTCTTTCTGCTACAGCAAACACAAATTGATTGTTTCCTCCAGGCATAAATGCTACCTATTTCTCACTAACAGCTTAACCAAGTATGAAATATACTGGCAATGGAAAAGTTATGTTCTCAGGCAAAAGTTAACAGACTTTTGAGCATATATGGTGCCATTTTTAAACCTTATTTAAAATATTAAAGTTTGGGTATTTTGGGTAGTTATATAAAGTAACCTTCTCTCCCAATAATTTTTTTCCCCTTCACCCGGTTATCACAGACTGTACTGAAACTATTTTCATGCTGCCCTTAAGCCAATAAAGGGGGACCATCATGGACAGTAATTAACTCAAGAGGCCTTTTCGTTGGTGGCCTTGACTTTTGCACATTTCTGTTAACTTATTGAGTTTTCATATAGATATTTAAAAAAAAAAAAAAAAAAACACACACTTTCCATGTTGCTTTGCAGAAAATTTCAGACATTAAGGCCCAATCCTCAAAGGAATCAAATGGGAAGACCCTTATGCTCTCAGAGTTCCACTGAATCTACAGAACTCAGAGGGAGTCTGCCTGTATGAATCCTTTTGAGGATTAGAGTCGAAACAAGTAGGAAGGGAAGTAAGACAGTGTACTAAAAATTTTGGAAGGCTAAAGCAGCAACTATGATCGATAACTTTTCATAAAGGTACATCTGGAATCTTTAAGCTTCATGCCCACTCCCACAGTTACCTTTGACTCAAGAGTCTCAGTGGGTGATCCCCAAGGAACAAGAGTCCTACCCTCTCTCTCACACACACACACACACTAGTTACCATTATATTTACCTTGATTTTTGTTCACTTCTGTTGGTTGTCCTTTCTTCTGAGTCCATCTCTGAACCCTATTTAAAAAAAAAAAAAAAGTTTAGCAACTCTTAATACCTCAGTTTATATATGCAATACCTAAAAAACGCCTGATTACTGCCAAAATTAAATATTGATGTATTTGAAAGTTTCTTTGCATTTTCAATTAAATTAATTTATGTGTGACTTCTCACAGACAGTAAAACTAAAGTAATTACAGAAGAGGGACTGATTTCAAAGTTGTCAATTGCTTTAAGTGGAGCTATGACAATTTACACCAACTGAGGATCTGCCCTACATCTAGATTCAAGAAGAGAGAAAGCAATTTTTTTAAAATTATATTTGTGCTTTCCTTAACCCGAAATCTGAGTGGCAAGTGGAGGAAAGGCAGTTCATCTAACCGTACATCTCTTTTGCTTTCCAAAATATATAAATATCACATACATACACTCCTCCTCATTTAGGGCGATTGTGAAAGATTCATATGAAAATATTTTAACGGCTTAAAAAGTGTTTCAGCTCTTACAAAACAATCCCATTAGCAAAGGCATACTACTGAATTTATAAGTCATAAAATACAAACATGATACAGAAAAAGAAAAGAAAACCTCTTCAAGGTTATTTCCTTAAGTTATATTTAAACATGATGTGTCTGGCTAAATAGGTAAACTTTGTTCTCAATACTATCCCTTCCCACATGGTCACATTTATTGTTAAAAATTCACTGATGTCAACAGTCACCACTAGCAGTCCAGTGAACTTTACTGTACAATTCATTATTCCTCCAAGAAGTCCAAATGATTTCATTTCAGTTAAATTAATCTGCTTTATGAAAATCCATAAAATGATGAAAGGGTCAAAAATCAGCCATGCTTCCCAAAAGGCGGTTGGTCCAGTAATCCCGTTTACACACTGAAACAGTCATTATGGCTACTCCACATCCTACCACAGAGCGTTGGGACTACTGGATCCACATAATTGCAAGACTTGCCCAGGACTCATGGAGACTCCATTTCTGCAGTGCACAAAGGGTGGAAGAGGCCTCCTACATAGCTGACGACCTTACAGTCTCCTGCACAACTCCATTGCTAGGGTCAGTGGCTCAGAGGTTCTTGTGTCAGCCCTCTACTTCATGAGTAAATCAGATGACCAGATCACATGAAGAACAGAACAGACCCCATTAACAACTTATTTTAAATGAAGTATCTACAAGCATTTCTAAGTCACTTATTGGCATAGCATCTAGAAGCACCTATCCCAGCTGAGCTCTTTCTGCTCTAGAAATGCCATAGGCACTTTTTCTGGATTTGTGTAAAATATGTACATATCATTACTACTTCCATAGCATTATGAATCTCCCAACCTGAATGAACTGTCAATATTTTTTGTTTTATCTTTCTTGCAGTAAGTAGATTCTCAAGTGCAAAGTATAGTACTGTTCTGCTTATACAGTGCTAGCTAAAGAAAGTGCACGGATCTAACTTTAGGAAGAAAACAAAGCAAAATGGAGAACTCAAGTAAAGCTGTTATGATGTCATCACATTTTTTAAACCACCCCCCTACATGCCTCAGAATTGGATGAACATTTACCATTTCAAAGTAACCTATGAAAGAATGCTGCTGCCAGAGCTCTCCACACCAGCAGTAACCATAGTTCTCCACCTGCCACTATTAAGGAAGATCAAAAGTATTTATATGCCTATTAGAAATTGCGGAGGTTAACCACTTCCTCCAAAATAGGCTCATAGTTAGTTTAGCTCACACTTAAGAATACATACGACAAAATGCAATTTATAAAGCTAATTTTGCACACAACTCCAATAAGATGCCGCTGCTCTTTGAAACATATGGCATCATTTTAGAAAGTTACTCTATCAGGAAGATTTTAGAGAATATTTCAGGTTCTGAAGAATTACTTAGCCCAGCCCCATCTATGACAAACAATTACTAATATTATGTTTTTGCTACAATAAAAACAAAACAGTCCAAAACATACCAAGGTTGCAAACATGACTAACTCATTCCCTGAAGCCAAATTTATGATTTTTAAGTTATTCAGGAGGCCAATTAAAGGTGTAAAACAAATTAAGAACTTTACCTTTCTGGTATGCTATGTTTCACTAGTATAAACACTTAGGTACTCTGCATGTCTCAAACTAATGAAAATTAGAGTAAGAAAACATTAAAAAGAAAAAGCATCTAAGATGTCTGCCCTAGAGCAATTTTCTCTGTTACATCTCTTAAATTAGCATTCCTAACATTTCAGGTTGTCATGCAAACTTTGCTCATGAGAGTAGTTGCATTTGGAGACGCGTAAGGATTTGCAGGATAGGTCCTTTGTAGATCACAGAAGATCTAAAGATAATGACATTTCCTTTTACACAATTCACTGAAATACAACATGATTGGAGGGCAGAATGAGTTTAAGCTACTTATTCACTTAAATACAAAAGGTAAAGTTAAACTACAGCGAATAGGTCAACCTCTTCCCTCAGTTACACCAATGTAAATCCAGAATTAATCCACTGACCTTCATGGAGTTACTCTAGATTTATACTGGTGCAACCAAGATTATGAATTAGTCTGAATTTATTTCTATACTATAAAAAGACTATGGAACCAAGAAAACATTTTAAAACTGAGGGCACTATACTCAGAATAAGGAAAAATATATATATGAAAAAAATGAAATACACCTCTACCTCGATATAACGCTGTCCTCGGGAGCCAAAATTTTTTTACCGTGTTATAGGTGAAACCGCGTTATATCGAATTTGCTTTGATCCACCGGAGTGCGCAGCCCCCCCGGAGCACTGCTTTACCACATTATATGCGAATTTGTGTTATATCGGGTAGCGTTATATCAGGGTAGAGGTGTATCAAGTATATGAAAACATAAAGACAGTATGTAAATAACCAATTCTGGTCTCATTTGGTTCCACTCAATCAAATAATCTGCTCCTTCCAATCCTTCCCCTCCTGAAAACTATTCCCTTGTTGATCTTTTATTTGGGAAAGTATCCCCTTTCTGTGTCTCTGCTGGAATAGTGAACTAATAGAATGCTCTCCTTCCAAGAAGTTTTCTTACCAAGAGTAAGGTCCAAAGTACCATCCTACTGCAACAACCTCAAGATGTATGCTGAAAAGTAACCTTTGCAAAGCTATGTCTCCCTCCAACAGCCTTCTCTAGACAATTTAAACCCCAAATAATCCCAGAACTGCATTTTGGCAGGTTAATTTAACTACATCATAATCCCTTAGAAAGTTCCAAGGCTTCATGAAATTAATTCTATTGCATTGGTTTGCTTTGGTTTTATAAAGTGGGGAGGAATAAATTTTAATTTGGCTGGAAAAGTTCACAGTTGTGGTGCTGAAGGCCCACACTGTGCAACCAGTTGCATGCGCCCAAACACATGGCCCCTGGGGCTTCTTGCAGGCTCTCAGGTCCATCTTCATGGAGCTTATTAAAGATTCCATGGCTTAATTTGTTGTTGAGACATATTATGGGACCACTGGACAAAAATGAATAAAAGAAATGAAAAAAGTGTCTGCTAGAAGCACAGAAATACTTTTTTTGATAGGGCAGCAGTAAGGGATCTGATCTTAGATGTCCCTTCTGGCTCTAAAGTATTTTTAGAATGAAAACATTTTTGCTGCTACATTTAATAACAATGCTTCCTTTCACAAATCCCATGGCAAACCACTACCCAAAATGTGTATCATCTTATCACTTGGGGAATTACAGCAGATTCAAAAATCTAAAATAATAATCTATTTAGAACAAACCAGATAAAATAATCTTGCTTTCTAGATTTTTAACAGACAGAGTTTAAGGAGTGACTTGATTACAGTCCATAAGTACCTAAATGGTGAACAAATATTTAATAATGGTATCTTCAGTTTAGCAGAGAAAGGTATAACACAATCCAATGGCTGGAAGTTGAAGCTAGACAAATTCAAACCAAAAATAAAAAAGTCTTTTTTTTTTTTTTTTTTTAAACAGTGAGAATAATTAACCACTGGAACAATTTACCAAGGGTCATGGTCAATTCTCCATCACTGACCATTTTTAAATCAGGATTGGATGTTTTTCTAAAAGATAGGCTCTACGAATTATTTTGGGGAAGTTCTATGTCTTGTGTTACACTGGAAGTCAGATTAGATCATGATGGTCCCTTCTGGCCTTGCAATCTATGAATCAACGGCTTCTCCAGATACATGGGATTTGAGGCAGCAACACAAAGGTAATAAGTCTAAAATATCTGAACAAGAAAGTATAACCTCTTTACTCTGAAAAATACTGTACTGTACCATAACTCTCTCCATGCGATTTTGGGGGAATCAGTCCGTAAGAATACTGATAACGGTAACTGTTAATATATCAGTAACTTTCCAAAATGATTAAATACAAAGTGTTATAACACAATCACAGTATGCACTACAATACTAGCTGTCAATGTTACCATCACAGTTCCTGCCATATCTTTCTGTTTCGGCCATACCTAATAGCAACTTTCTGCTTCTCAAAAGCTGTGTGCATAAGAGCAAGTAATCTCCATCAGAGTTTAATAGCCATAAGGAGGTAATTCATCACTGCTACTAGAGTAATCTCTGCCTTTGCCTGGTCTAGCTCCTGACTTTGAAGGATCCAAGATACTAACAGAGGTGATGCTGTCAACACTTCTTCAGTGACAATGCCTAGAAAAGGGGAGGCTAGAGCTGGAATAGGAGTTAGTATTCAGTGTTGGTTTCCTGAGAATCAGTCGACCTATCATATGGCTTCTTCAGGACAGATTGTCTTCTCTGCAGGAATCATCAATTATTTTGATCAGTAGTTGGATCATTTTTTTTTTTTTTTACACACACACACACACACACACACAATCTCACTACTCACGCTGGACTGGGTGACTCATATCCCTGATGTCCCAAACTCTCAAAGTTTCCAGTGCCTCTACTTGTGTGACTGATTCAAACTCAATGAGGGTTAATTGGTCCTTAGTATGTATTCTAGCTTGGTATCCTCTCTCCTAAAAAAACTGTCCCCTATTTGGTGGATCTCCTTGCAAGTAGGGGTAGGCACTTAGGCTTGGAAGTTGGTTAATGCAATCTGGTTTATCAGATAGCGTGCTAATTGACTACTTGAAAGAGCTCTGCAGACAATACTTGGTAGAGTTTACAGTAGAGAAGAAAATGCATTTAAGGTGTACCTCCTTCCTCCTCCCCCCACATGCACACTAATTTGCTCTGAAACAAGAATAGGTCAGTATCAGACTAGATAGGCCAATAATCTCCTGCAGGCAACAGTTCCTGTATTCCTCTTTAGGGATAAGTCTTACCAGCAGTGATGTAGCCAAGTCCGAAACATTCCAAAAAGGCTTTGGACTCTGCTTCTGAATTATTTCCCTGTTTGATGCCTGCATAAAATGTCAGTCACTCATCTCCCTTCCAAAGGTATCTGCAGCCACGAGTTCAATTTATGCAGGTTACATTTTTTTTTAACCCAAAGGAAACCCTGCTGAGACGCACAGCCAACACATTACCTGCTCGGGAAGGACGCTTGTAACAGGAATTCAGTGATGACTCTGCCCAGCTACGTGGTCTAAAAGTAGAAGTCGTGGGGTTGGGGGGCGCTGCTATTTTGACCCATGACAGCTTAACCCCCCCAGCAGCCGTGCAACAGCAGCACGCCCGGAGCGTCGTGTCCCCACGCGCGGGGACGGGTTCGCGCCGCCGGGAGGCCCCCTCCCCCCGCAGGGTCAGGAGCTGCGCGCGCGCGGAGCCCCCGCCGCGGCGGAGCCGCTCCCAGCAGCGCCGAAAAGCAGTAACGGCCCCTGCTCAGGGTGAGGGGCAGAGAACGAGCCCGCCACGCGGCGCCAAGCAGGCAGCGCCTGACTGGGGGAGAGACGGGATGGTCAGCAACGTCCGCGCGCACCGCCCACAAACCTGCCGGGCTCCTCCGCCGTTATCCGAGCGCGCGGCCGCCTCCCTCTCGGCTTCGCCCCTAAGGGCGCCGGCAGGAGGGGGCGGGGCCAGCAGTTCAGCCCTCGCGGCGGCGGCGGCGACTTCTTCCCCCGCCCGGCTGGTGTCCTCTCAAACACCGACCCTCGCCCAGGGGTCCGCCCATGGCTTGGCCCCGCCCCCGTGGGGAGACTCCCCCTCTGCTCTGGCTCTAAATACCCTGCAGCCCCCTCCCCCAATGCAAGTCTCCCCACCGTGGGGGAGGGGGCAGGTGCGCTGTCAGCCAACACCGGGACCCCACCCAGGGCGCCTCCGCGCTAGACGGCTGAGCCTTGACAGCTTGAGCTAAAGGGCCTGTGACAGCACTTCTGGGGCAATTCTGCACCACTGCGCAGGTGCGGCATTACTGTCCCGTCCCCCGCCTTGATTGTATGGGAGAGCCGAAGGGAAGCTGCAATTACACCTTTTCCCCAAGAGGTGGTGCCAGAAGCGAGGGCAGCCGCTCACAGGCGGGAGCTGCCAGCCGCGGTGAGGGAGAGGGAGGCTTCCTCACAGCGCCCTGCCCGCGGGGCAGGTGAGGAGGCTCGGAGTGTGGGGGTGTGGACAGAGTGGGGCACACAGGGCTGCTGGGGGGTCACACAGACGGGTTCAGAAGGGCTAGTGGGGGGGATAACACTGAGGCAGGGGCTGAATGGGAGTGGGGGTGCAGGGGGAGTGGGGATGGCTGAGTGGGGGTTCAGGGGCAGCTATGCCTGGCTGAATGGAAAGTGGGGGTGCAGGGGCACATGGGGAGAGGGGTAGATGTGCCTGACTTAACGGGAGAGGCTAGGGGTCAGCCGAGGTCTGCATGGGGGAGGATCCCTAACAACCCCCCTCCTCCAAAAAAACCTGTTCCATACTTCTCCCACCCACGCCAAACAACCCTCCAGGTTCACTCCCAGGCTCCTTCTCAGCAATTACTTCCCTCTCTCTTAGCTCCTCTGTTACCCCTGACTTCCCCAAGCCTTTGCATTGCTTCTGAGCAGTGCAGGAAATGTTTCTGTATTGTTATAATAATTGATCCCTCTCTGCTATTTAAATGTGTGTAAAGGATTGAAAACTGAATGGTATTTTTAGATGTCTAATAGAAACACACTCACAGCAAAAATATTTCATTTTGCTGAAGGAAGGGAAGTGTAAACACATTTAGAGGAGGTCTGTAAAACTAGAAAGTACACAGCTGGAGGGGAACTGTGATTTTGGAACCTCTGCTTTTTATTGAAAAAAAAAATCATTCACAAGTCTACTGGCCACTTCACTGAGTATTATTTCTGAAAGTTGTTTGGGAGCTAAAACAGAAACTGTTGTGCAATTATGGAGTTGCTATTACAACTCTGTAACATTTGGAGATACTATTATCTTATAAACATCTAAGCCCCGTGAACTGTCCCTTTCTTATCTCTGAATTGGATCTGAGTTGGGACTTTTCAAAGTCTCCTATATATTAGGAAAGATAGATAAAAACCCTCTTCTCCACTGCCTCATTTCACTGTCTCCTTCTTTCCCCTTCATCCTTCCCACAAATGCATTTTTGAGTTAAGGAGGCAATATGGTCTCATGAACGAGCCTCAGATTGGATTCAGCAGATCTAGCTCTGTTGCCATCTCTGCTACTGACTTATTGTGGGAGCTTTGGTAAGCCATTTAACCATTCTGTGCCTCAGTTTCTCTATGAAAGGCAGATGATATTACCCACATCTGAAAAATGAATTAAGACCTATGGATGAAAAGTACTAACTATTATTATTAAAGAAGGCAAAAAGAATAAACTGACAGTCTGTGTTAAATAGCAGACATTTAAATAGCAGAGAGGGATCAATTATTATAACTAGTCAACAAAGAAAAAACAAGAACTAATCACCTTAAGCTCGGCAAAGAGATATTTGAGGCTAGTATTAAGGAGAGTATTAGAACTATAAGAAAGCAGGATAGCAATGGAACTAACTGCAAAGGGAAACTGTGAAATTGTTTTCACTAGAGATATTCAAGGTTAGGCTTGACTGTCTGTAGGTTCAGGGATAATTAAATAAGATTGTGAACTCAGAGTATTAACAGCAGGTGGCATATGTTGTCTGTAATGATAAAGAAACATACCTTCCCTAGCAGGTTGTTGTATTTGGAAAGTCACTTTTGAGAGACAATAGTTACAGAACTCCTTATCAGGAGGCTCATTGATAGTGTTGAAACTTTTAGAACTGCTACATTAAAGTTCAGAATTCTGAGCTGATTTATATTCTAGACAGTCCCGTTGGTTAGTATAGTATTTGGCTCATACCATTTAGATCATTTCAGCCAGATTTTCTGGTAACATTGGTCTCCAATTTTGTGTTTACAATATTCGGGATTAATTTAGGCCACCTCACGTAAGTACAAGATTGTGCCTGAAAATCAGGAAGTTAAATGTCTTGGGGTACGTCCATACGGCAGGTAGCGATCGATTTATCGGGGATCGATATATCGCGTCTCGTTAAGATGCGATATATCGATCCCCGAACGCGCTCCTCGTCGACTCCAGAACTCCACCGGAGCGAGCGGCGGTAGCGGAGTCGACAGGGGAGCCGCGGCCGTCGATCCCGCGCCATGAGGACGGGAGGTAAGTCAGAATAAGATACGTCGACTTCAGCTACGGTATTCCCGTAGCTGAAGTTGCATATCTTACATCGACACCCCCCCACACACACAGTGTAGACCAGGCCTAAGTGGCACAAATTATGCCTGCAAATAATTACCAGTGCAAAATTGTACCTAGAAATTTCAGATACAAAGCTAGGTTGAAAATGTGTCACTTTCCTAAATGGCAATAGTTTTTCAAAACATTGTAGTTTTAAAAACTGCTTTTATAAATAAATTAATGGAGATATCCTATCTCCTAGAACTGGAAGGGACCTTGAAAGGTCATTGAGTCCAGCCCCCTGCCTTCACTAGCAGGACCAAGTACTGATTTTGCCCCAGATCCCTAGGTGATCCCCCTCAAGGATTGAACTCACAACCCTGGGTTTAGCAGGCCAATGCTCAAACCACTGAGCTATCCCTCCCCCTCTTATGCCACGCTTATTTTTACAGTACTTTTTTAAACAGACTTTTCAAAGCTAATTGTATTTACTGGCATAGAACTCCCTTGCTAAATGACTGCATATTTTTCCTGTCTCTTGTGGTCAGTTATGAATCACTATTCCATCCTAAAATTTTGGGATATGACCAGAGAGGTCAAGAGGGAGAACTGCGGATTCATAGATGATGGGGTTTGACCATCCTCTTTGCCCCCTTCCTACCTTTAAGAAGGGTAAGGAAGTGGAAACGATAGAGAAGGGTAGTTAGCATTGAACCAGAGTCCCAGTTTGTTGTTAGGAGAATTGTGTTGATAAAGGAGCTGTCTTAAAGACAAAATAAAATAAAAAAAGTGTTCTAAGCTCTTGGGGTTCTTGCAAGATTAATAGTATTAACTCTGATCAAATTCCAGTTTGCATGATTACATTTTGCCTCTCTAAAACTGTCCATGTAATTTATATTGGACATTTTTCTTTACTTCATCATCTATAAAATTAATGCATTGTTGATGGTGCAGAAATCAAGGGTCCTGCAATGAAGTTTGTCATCACTGTATCTACAAAGATATAGCGGCCTGAGAATAAGGTCATGGAGAAAACCCAAGGTCTATTGGGAAGAGATAGGAAGGAATGTAACCAAACCTATCATCACCTGAAAAAAAATGTATTTGGTTCAATTTGGGGATGTGCAATATTTCAGGCTAGTGATTATTTTGCCTGGAGCACTTCTCCACTCTCTAGTGTCAGCTCACTCAGAAAAGTATTTGTAGCATATTAATATGCCTGAGTAAACCTCAGGTTCAACAATCTATGTCACCTCCCCTGGAACCTGGTGATAACCCACACTATAACTCACGTTGCTTAGAACCCAGTGTCACTGTGAATGAAACTCCATTTGGCATTGCATTGTTAGAAAACTGGAACTTTACCAGCTTTAAATAATATGCTGACTAATAATATTTTGCTAACAGCAGATAAGAGTCATAGTTGCTTACTAAATATTTTCCAGTGCTCAAGAAGTAAGGTCACCCTCTCCTAGTTTACAATACTTCCTTTTCTTCTTTGTTTTACATTAATTTAAAAAATAATGAGCAGAGTACAACATTATATAGGCATTACTTCCTTGGCATAGAACTAGAAAATTAGCCAAGGAAAAAAGCTATTAGCTTGTGAGATATGCCCCTACCCATATCTATACGGTAGTGATATTAGAAGGAGTGTTAGAGTAGCTTTCAGAATCTTGCAATTTGTTCCTGCATTTATTCAAAAGTTTATGCATGTCAGACAGAAACAACAGTAAGAAATGTAGTGTAAAGTTCAGCAACAAGAGGCACAGTAAGCGAGAGATATAGTGTGTTGAATGCTGGGGATACTGAACTGAGAAGAGTTCTCTCTTAAGTACCAGGCAATGAAGGCTGAGAACTGTTGTTATAATTGAGGAATTCAGAGAGAGATGGAGTCCTTAAGAATCAGGGAAAGCCATACATAACTATGAAAAGGCAGTAAAATGGAGGTGTTCACCAGTTAGTTACCTCTGACCAGACCCAAGAGGGAAGCAAGGTGAGAAGAGGAGGAGGAGGAGGAGGGGAGAAGAAAAGTATGGTGGCTCAACTGACCACCCATTGCTCTCTACCACACAGTGTGCTCAAGAGCCACATTCCAACAGGGTATATGCAGGTGCAACTCCATTAAGATCTTAATATGGCTCAAAAACTTTTACAGACAGACTAAGAATAGATTGTTTTTCCACAATACACAAATGCAGATGTTCTAACTCAGTAGTTCTCAACCTTTCCAGGCTACTATGCCCCTTTCAGGAGTCTGATTGGTCTTGTTCCAAAGTTCACCTCACTTAAAAACTACTTGCTTACAAAATCAGACATACAAATATAAAAGTGTCACAGCCACACTGTTACTGAAAAATTGCTTATGTACTCATTCTTATCATATAATTATAAAATAAGTCAATTAGAATATAAATATTGTACTTCTATTTCAGTATAGATGATATAGAGCAATATAAACAAGTCATTGTCCGTATGAAATTTTATTTTGTACTGACTTTGCTAGTGCTTTTTATGTAGCCTGTTGTAAAACTAGGCAAATATCTATATGAGTTGATGTACCCCCTGGAAGACCTGCACACTCCCAAGTGTACGTGTACACCTGGTGGAGAACCACTGAATAAAAGCTCAGCTAAGCTTTTTAATACTACAGTAGCAGTGAAGCTGCTGAACCTTATCCTAGTTTGTAAGGGTGGTTTTCCTATAAATAAGGTATACTGAACAGGCATAGAAGGTAATTACTTCATGCAGATTAAACTAAGATTCATGCATTTACTGGTATATGTGGGATCCTACCAATTTCACGGTCATAGGATTTTAAAAATCATAAATTTCATTATTTCAGATATAAATGTCACAGTGTTGTAACTGTAGGTGTCCTGACTCAAAAAGGAGTTGAGGGGGGGCTGCAGTACTGCTACTGTTATTTCTGCACTGCCCCAATTTGAGAAACTCTGGTCTCCCCCTGTGACATCTGTATAATATAGGGTAAAAGCATACAAAAGACCAGATTTCATGGGGGGAGACCAGATTTCACAGTCCATGACACATTTTTCATGGGCGTGAATTTGGTAGGGCCCTAGGTATTTGGTGTAGTTGTATGTTTCTGTCAGGCTATTCAACAGTATCTGATTGCCCACGCCAGGCCTTTTTCAGTGATCTTAGAAATGTTGCTTGTGGTGACAATCCAGGATAAGCATTGTGGCTGGTTACCTTTGGCTGGAACAAGCATTGTGGCTTATTATTTAGTTGTTTTATTATTAACTAAGATTTAATGTTGATTTACTTTTGACTTCTTTCTGTTTAATCTGCAGTAATAAAGTAGATCCTAGTATACCAGATGAATAAAATTCAGAGTCTTCTAGCAAGGAAAATTGAGTTCTTCCTGGTAATAAAGCAAGCTTGATGAAAAATACCTTTAAGAAATTAATTAACTTGCATTTCATATTCTTTCATGTTTCATAACAGTAGGCAGTTCCCCCAGTCGCTTTAGCTAGAATTTCTCCTGCACCCACAGCTGTTCAGCAAGCTCTGTACTATTAGTTTGCTGACATCCACACCAGAGGTTGACTGGATTTCAGTGGTGTGGCACATTTTTATGCAGTATAGTCTGTAAAGTGCTTTGGGGAAGAAAGGTGCTATCAAAATATAAAACATTGTTATTATACAGGAGCATTGTTTATGTTTCTAGAAACCAAAATCTTTGTATGGAACCCACTTTTAGTTATCACTGAGTATGGGGACAAATTTTCCAAAATGGTCTCTGACTTTGCATTTGTAATGTTGCATGCACGCATAACAACTTGATTTGCACGGGTAAAATAATTCACTGCAGGTGAAAATGTGGAGGCTGGATTAGGATTGCTTTAAAAATCACTGAGTTCTAAACACATTTTCAATCCTGAACAAATACGTGATCTCCCCAAATCACCTGTCACAGAACACAATGTAACTAGACAGTGAGCTCGGTATCATCTTGTACCTCCTATCCTGGAGTTGCCAGAGCCCAGACTTGATGCCTTCCAAGGCACACCATAAGTATTACTTGTTTTCCCATTGCATTCCTTGGGGTGGGATTGAGTAGATTGACAGGAGGGGGGAGGATGGGATATAGCTTGTTGTGACAATAAGAAGGTTTTAGGAAGTCAGTTTAATTTTTTTAAGTTGCAAATAAACACCACCAGCTGTTCTAAATAAACAACACCCTAGGCAGTCATAGGATAAGAGAGAAAGTCTTCTTATGGGTCAGTAACTGGTTAAAAGATAGGAAACAAAGGGTAGGAATAAATGGTCAGTTTTCACAGTGGAGAGAGGTAAATAGGAGGGCCTCCCAAGGATCTGTAGTTGGAACAGTGCTGTTGAACATATTCACAGATGATCTGGAAAAAGGTGTAAAGAGTAATGAGTAATTTTGTGTCATCTGCAAACTAAAGATAGTTAAGTCCGAAGATGACTGTGAAGAGTTACAAAGGAATCTCGAAAAATGGGTGGCTGGGCAATAAAATGGCAGAATAAATTCTATGTGGATAAATTAAAAGTAATGCACATTGGAAAACAATCCATACATACAAAATGATAGGGTCTAAATTAGCTGTTATCGTTAAAGAGAAAGACCGTGAAGTCACAATGAATAGTTCTCTCTAAAAATCTGGTCAATGTCCAGTGGCAGTTAAAAGAGCTAACAGAATATTAAGAACCATTATGAAAGGGACAACTAAGGTGACATAATATCATAATGCCATTATATAAATCCATGGTATGCCTACACCTTAAATATCACATGTAGTTCTGGTTGCCCCATCTCAAAAAAGATACATTAGAATTGGAAAAAATACAGAGAAGGGCAACAAAATGATTAGGGATATGAAACAGCTTCCATATGAGGCGAGATTAAGAAGACCGGGACTGTCCAGTTTAGAAAAGAGATTACTAAAGGGGCATATGATAGAGGTCTATAAAATCATGAATGATGTGGAGAAGAAGTGTTATTTACCCCTTCTCATAACACGAGAACCGGGGCTACCCAATGAAATTAATAGGCAGCAGGTTTAAAACAAAAATAAGGAAGTACTTCTTCATACCACACACGGTCAACCTGTGGAACTCATTACTAGGGGATGTTGTGAAGGCCAAAAGCATAACTGAGTTCAAAAGAGAATTAGACAAGTTTATAGAGGATAGGTCCATCAATGGATATTAGCCAAGATGGTCAGGGACTGAACCCCATGCTCTGGGTGTCCCTAAACCACTGACTGCCAAAAGCTGGGACTGGATGACAGGGATGGATCACTCAATAAATTGCCCTGTTCAGTTCATTTCCTCTGAAGCATCTGGCGATGGCCACAGTCAAAAGACAGAATACTGGGCTAGGTGGACCATTGGTTTAACCTGTACAGCCATTCCTATTGATCACCGTGACAATATGCTAGGGTTGTAAGGATTGGTACAGCATATCTATACTTGTTTTGAGGTACCAATGTGACCCATTCATCTCCGCTCACCAGTTTCTCTAAATTTAGTGCAGCAATCTGAAACACATACGCTCTGAAATCCAGTTGCACTGGCACCAAGAGGGGCTTATTAATGTTGTAGTCTTATGAATAACACTAGTAAAAAAAGGTTAAAAGTGAGGAAATGAGTTAAATATGATTGAAGCTGTATAAGCTGAAATTAGTTTGATCCTGGGTTTAGTCTGACCTTTTAGTAAACAAAGAGAGAGTATGAGCTTATCCTGCAAAAAAACTGAGTATAACTGACCTGAATGTCCTTAGATTATAAAAAGGACATTTGCACCTTTCCCACAAAGGAGCTTATTTAAAAGATCCTTATAAATTGTTTTGTGAGAAAGTATGAAAGAGAAAAGAGCTCTTTCTACGAGGAAGGAAGCAGAAGACTAATGGAAAGAGACAGAGAAAGACTCCTAGAAGATGACAGGAAAAAAAAATGAAGGGAAATAGAATGTGAGTGAGGTTGAAAGTAACAAATGTAAGTCAGTCTAGCTACTGTACTAGTCAGTAGGTAGCTACAAAGAATATTCAGGGAGAAAACTAGAACTTAATTTCTCAGACCTTGCTCAGTTGACAAGTCAGTACTTAAGTGAGACACAGAATTACCCCTAGATCAGAGAAAGGCATTTCTGAACTTTAAGTATATTATTTAAGACAGCTGAAGTTGTCCACCACTTCCTGCAAAGTCTAGGAATGAATCCATATGGGGAAAGCCATGAACCTAGGACTTGAGACCAGTCAAGGGAAGAGAAACCAAGAAGCAGAGGATACTGTCCCATGTTCTCCAGCCAGCTGCCTCACCTTGTACCTGGGATTACACCTGTGCAAAATGAATGGTACATCTGCATTGCAAGCAAAAAACAAAAAAACAACCAACCCCACCTAAAACCCTGGAGCAGTGAGTCTCAGAGCCTGCATCACTGACTCAGGCTTGTGCTATGGGGCTACAAATAGCAGCTTAGATATGCTCACTCAGGTTGGAGCCTGGGCTCTGAAAACCGGTGAGGGGGGAGTGGCTCCAGCCAAAGTAGGAACCTCTACACTGCTATTTTTAGCTCCATAGCATGAGTCTCAGGAGCCTTAGTCAATTGAGCCAGGCTCTGAGACTCACTGCTGCGTTGTTTTTTCCCCCCAGTGTAGACATACCCTCAGTATTACCCTACACTTCAAGTATTAAAAGCTTAGCTGGAGTAACATCTATGATTGATGAGAACCATGTATGATTCTCACAAGACAGCTCAGTTCAAAATCCCATACAAGCCCTTCCCAAGACAGGGAATATCACCATACCACATGATATAGCTCAAACTAAGTTATGGGCTTGATGCAGAAGTTACTGGGTTTTATACAGGAGATCAAACTAGATGATCATAATGGTGCTTTGTGGCTTTTCATCTTAACACACAGTTAAGAATCCTTGAAAATATCCAAATTCCACAATTGCAATCAGAAAGTTCCTGCAGTCTGCAAGGAGAAATAGGCTTTTAAGTATTAACATCTTGAGATTCACTGCAAAACTTTTGCCTAGGTTGAGCTTGTTGTTTTGGTAAGTGATAATGAATACACTAACCTGAATGAAATGTAAAGAGTTCCATAATACATAGTTTTGTAGTGCAGTCTGTGAACTGTGCAGAATTGCATTATGACCCACTTTTTTGGATTCTTGTTTTTAATAGGTGACAAAAGTAGAATTTAGTTTACTACATAGACCGAGTCCTGGATCGCTATCTTGGAGTATACTGCATACTAATTAATTTGTGCTTCCGCCCCTCCCCCCCAGCAAAAGTCAGCCTTCTAATAAAACTTTTCCAAAGTTTAAGATTTTGTCAAACTTGCGCTTCAAGGGATTTGTAGCGCTTCAAGGGATTTGTAGCCCTTCCAACCCTTTCCTGCCCCTCCCCATCCAGTGGATGTTAATGATGCAGATGGAAAAATAAAGAACAGCCCTCTCATGTAATGAACTGGGGCTGAACATACTCCATGATGAGAAACTACAAATGCCTCAGGTAGTTTCACTTAGGTGTTATTCCTGTTTTTGCAGAAAGATAAGAGTAAAAAAGCCAGACTAACAGGAATTTCTCACAATCATTTTCAGGCTCATTGGTCAGTTTCACTCACTAGCTCTCCCTCTGTTTGCTAAAGCAAATACTTGTACAGCAGGTACTGAGATAGCAGGACACGGCAAAACTCCTATACAATTGCATTCTATTATCATTGAATGAAAGACTCTAAAATTGACCTGATGTCTCAGAGGAAACTAGCATTGGGATTCAGGGCTTTCCTCAAACTTTAGTAGTTCAATCAATTGCTCTTTGCATCTCAGTCCTGAACATTTCAGCAAACCTAGGATTCTGTCTTTTGATTTTTCTATTACAAAAGAGTTGTAGAAACAAAGAAAATCACCCCCACCCGAAAGCAGACTGCACAGTGATGAACATACCACAAGTATTTGTCTGGGTAATATTACAAGAAGGATTTCTGGCAGCATGACTTCTGGGAAAGAACTCAAGAGTATGCAGTGGTAGTACATGTCTCAGTGATTGTGGGCACTTTTGAGTTTGTGTAGTTTACAGCGTTCTACTTTGTATTGTGTTTTTATCACACTCACAAGCTAAACAGATCAGTACTTGGCAGGGAGATTTCCAAAGAACATTTAAGGTTATACAGGATCTGGTGCTACTTTTCCTTCTAATTCTGTACTGAGCTAAAACCCTAGCCTGGCAACAGCGGAGGACTGTGTTGCTGGAAGTTTATGGTTCTGATGAGATATAAAACTGAGCTGACAACTTGCAACATGTTTCATATGAGTAGCATAGATAACTCCGGGCATCCTAGTCAAACACCACGTTGGGTAATTAAATGCAGCCTACCTAGTTTCCTCCTGCAGTTTAAATTGGTTCTAGGATGACCAAACATTCCAATATCAGTGGGACCTTTCTGATATTAGGGGCTTTGTTTTATACATATAACTATATCCCTACCCTGAAAAAAAAATCCCAATTTTTTCACACTTGCTATCTGGTCACCTTAATTGATTGCTTCTTCACTGCCTGTGTTAGACTGTTGCATAGCATTGCTTTCTACATTAAACAGCCACTACATTCCACCTACAGGTGGCTGCATTTCATAGGTGGGTGTAGTGAAGATCTAGACTAGAGCATGTTAAATTCATTTAGGACCCTTTGAAATGAAAGACACTGTATAAATGCCAACACTATTATGATACAGTACAATCTGTTTTAAGTGACTGAAAGTGACCAGAATAAATGGCCTAAGAGAGTAACAAAATTGCACAGGAAAAAAAACCTCACAGATGCCTTCAAGTGGTCTGTTAAGATTGGGAGATGGTCTGTGCTGCAGGTTTTACTGTAAGAGATACATATATAATTACACACACAAAAGTACCTTAAAAGAACATTAACGTTGCAAAGTCAAGAACTCAAAAGTTAGGAAATGCCCTAATTAAGGTAGCCAGTTCCCTCCTGCTCCAACTCCTTGCCCCAGGTCTCCTTGCCCAGCCAGTCCTAGTCCCCACTCCGGTGGGATACTTGGTTTTCTAGCCAAGTCCCTTTGGAGTCCCACCCCTTCCAGGACATCAGTGTCCTTCAACAGTATTAAGACCCAGGTAGTGAACCAAAAAGACTTCTGCTCCCCCAGGGTCTTCAATTCCACTCTCATCACCAAGTGACATGAAAAGACAACAACTCATTCCACCCCTATCCAGTTCCCCTTTGTTCTATTGTCAGGGCACCATCCCCCCTAATCATTTCCCTCAAGTTCTGTCCAGGGCTGGGTTTAAGGGTGGTCAAGCAGGGTGCTCACACCTAACTTGGGGGGTGGGGGGGTAGGGCTTAGCCACTTCAGGAGGACAGCTGAAAATATTTTTCACCCTAGCTAGCAAATGGCTAGGGCTGCTCCTACTCTATCTCTTTACGGACCCTCTACTAAAGTTATTGCCAATTCCTGCAGCTTATTCCTCTCTTCAGCAACTCCACCCAGAAGAAGAATTCTACTCAGCCTCTGCCTAGTCTTTCTCCTCAGGAGAGAACAGATGGTCTTAGCCTCCTAGGCATACTGAATTCCTTCTTTTATGGCAACCACCCAGCTCCTACCAGCTGGTTTTGATACCAAATTGAGCCTGACTCACCCTCTAGATGCAACAAGGTGAGCTAATTGGTCTCCCAGCCTCCTGTTAACTCTTTATTGGGTTGTATGGTGTTTGTACACCCTATCACAAAGACCATCCTCCTGCCAAATATCAAGTCTCTGCTCCAAAATATGGGGACCCTTGAACTGTTCAAACAAAAGGTTGCCAATTGTTTTTTACACTGACAAAACAACGTATTTTTCCTAGACTTGTTCTCAGAAACAGCCAAACAGTTTTGCCTGAAATTAAGAAAAAAAATCAACCTGGGGCAGACATCTAGCATGGAAAATTTCAGCCCAAATGGTTAAAATTTGACAAAGTTATAAACAACTGAAAACAGGATCTGATAATGGGAAGTCTTAAATGGGTCCTATAATGGGAAACCTAGTGGCACTATCAGTCCCATCTATAATCAGTTTTTTTAAAAACAGCCCACAGAATACAGACACAATAGAAATTCCAAGACTTGCTGCATGCTACTAGCTGAAACATTGTGTTGAGGTATGTTACCTAAGGCATAATTTCGGTGGAGCCAGAGTAAAGAATGCACAGTGTAAAATCCAGCTCAGAATGGGCAGTGCATAGTAAACTTGAACCAAATTAAGCTCTGTGCATATCCATTCAGAATGCTGCTGCAGAGATCATTTTCCTAGCCTGGAGCTTTGAGCATGTCACCCTTCACTGGCTCCCCCTTCTCCATTGCATAAAACATAAGCTACTTGTCTTCACTTTCAAGGCCCTTCACATCATGTCTTTTTGTTCTGTGTTTGTACAGCACCTAGCACACAGGGCCGGCTCCAGGCACCAGCCAAGCAAGCTGGTGCTTGGGGTGGCAGCTTGTAGGAGACGGCATTCCGCCCAATCCTAGGGCGGCACAGCCGCTTTTTGTTGTTGTTGTTGTTGTTGTTCCGCTCCGGCCGCCCTGTAGGGGGCAGCGGCGTGGAGGACGGGAGCGCCCTGCAGCAAGCCCAGCAGGGCAGCCCGCGTCCTTCCCTCCGAGCCGACCAGAGTGGTGCGGAGCCCTCCCGGCAGGGGGCATGGCTGGAGGGGCCGCGTGGCAGCGCCCCCCTGAAGCCCTGGCCGCCCCCTTTCTCTCTCTCCCCCCGCTCCCTCCCCCTCCCCCTGCTAGCCAGGGCATATCTGCAGGGCAGGGAGTCCCCCTGCACCCTGGCTCCGGCCGCGCCGCAGGTTTTTTTTTTTGCTTTGCTGTTCTGGCCGCCGCGTTTTTTTTTTTTTTTTTTT
>NW_020664463.1:13194891-13318521 GCF_002925995.2 Terrapene triunguis | reverse complement strand
GGGGCGGCCAGAAAGCCAGAGCCGGCCTTGCTAGCACAGCAGAGTCCTGGTCCACAACTGAGTCTATTAGATGCTATGATGATAACAGTAATAATAATAGTAATAATCATTATCATAATGTGGGGGCTCAAGCTCAGTATGGTATTGCATGGTGACTCTGAACCAGGATAACTTACCAAATTAAGCTGAAATGTTATCAGTCAATTGTAAACTGATTTAAGTGGATCTGGGAGTTTGCTCTGATTTAACTAAACGTGTTTAAAATTATTTTAGATAAACTGGTGCTGGTTCTCCCACTAGTGTTCTACAGTGCCCTGGCAGCCTTACAAAATCTCCCAGAATGCACTGCTTCTGGAAGCTGAGCCAGGAATTGTGGGCTAGATGCCCAGAAAGCATTGTAACTGAAGTTATTTAGTACAGTTCTACTGTGAATGTGAAGCAAAACTTTAAACTGGCTCAGCACAGTGGGTGTGGATGCACTGAAATATTTTTTCTTAAACTGGTTGTTACAAATGGTTCAATTCTGTGGCATAGATAATGTCTTGAAAATATCAGAGGGGTAGCCGTGTTAGTCTGAATCTGTAAAAAGCAACAGAGGGTCCTGTGGCACCTTTGAGACTAACATCTGAAGAAGTGAGGTTCTTACCCACGAAAGCTTATGCTCCCAATACTTCTGTTAGTCTCAAAGGTGCCACAGGACCCTCATCTTGAAAATAGTGATTTTAATATTCCACTTCCTGGGGCATGATCCACAGCTTAGGGAATGAGCTAGGCATGGATAGTGCACCTGTAGCAAAAGGCAGTGGCAACGTTATAAAAAGGGAATAAATGACTTGAATGAACAACTGTCAGAGACAGGAATCTGGTTGCTTTCAGCAAGTCATATTTTTCAATGTGCTTTTTCTTCCACAAGTGTAGTTAGCATGAATAATACAAAAGGAATCTCATTTATGTTTGTTCCCTCTGTTCAGTAATGCAGGTAACAGATATTTTCTGAATGAGTTCCCTTCAAGACTTCAGTACAACTGGTTATTGCTCTTTTCCAACAGCAATCCTCTATATGAGAGTATGTCAGGTAGTGAGATTGGGAGTGAGCAGGACTGAGAATGATTGTCTTAATCTTCACATATGAAGTCCAGAGTGTTCCTCAGCAGCATGGGAGCAGGTTTTCTGACATCAGGAAAGGCAACATCTGGAGACTGTAAGCTCTTTGGGGTTTTGTTCTGTGTTTGTACAGCACCTAGCACAATGGGTTCCCTGTCCATGGCTAGGGTCCATAGGAACTACCACAATATAAATAAATAAATAATAATAGTACATGCATAAGTTGGCTGTGTTGGTTCAGTCATCTATGCCCTCCGTGTCTCAGCAGTTCTTGTGCACTGAACTAAGTGGAGAATTTCTCTTCGTAGCAGAAGTCTGTGAAAAGTTCTTTATAATTCTGAAGGCATTTTACACATTGTTGGGCACTGTACCAGGCACCTGATGCACCAGTCTGTCCAGGGAGAAGATCCACAGGGGAAAGTATTGTATGTAGTAATAGTAATCAGACAAAGACCTTTTGCATGATAATTTGTCATGTATATTACAATATGTTAATGTGTGTGGCAACTCTACTTTATTGTATTTATTAGCATGTCTACTCTGTACTGTATTTAGTTCTATTCCAGTGATACTGAGACCTCAGTGGTTCAGGAGCCAAATTAGTGATCAACATTACCCAAAAGAGCTACAGTAGTGTGAATTCATTGTTTCCATATTTAAACAGTATGATGGGAAATATTTAGTTTGTTATATATATATATATTTTTTTTCTGACAGCAAATAAGTTAATAACTTAGTGCAAGTTGATAAGTTAATTGGTTAATAACATAGTAAAAGCATCCTGATTGGTTAATAATTAAATCACACCGAGTTTTAATATCATGTGCTTCAAAGAGCTGCAGGAGATACATTAAAGAGTCACTTGTGGCTCATGAGCAACAGTCTGAGTATCACTGTTCTATACTATAGTATTGATGTGGACTGGTGAATGCAAGGTTTATTTGTGTGTTAAAACAAGATGAGTACTTGGTTTCTGCTATATATAGGATGTGTAGCTCATGTCAACAGTATAACACTCAGGACTAGATTCTGTTCCTTTATATACAGCTCAGTAGCACTTTACTCTGCTAGCAGCCCCGTTGAAATGAATGGGGCTAGTTGTGGAAAGAGATAATGTTTTCACCCCTCAGCTCACAGAGAGCCAAGAAGTACTCATTGAGAGTAATGGTGGTAGAATGCATCTCTCATTTTGCATAACATATAACATACAGATGCTTTATTTAATGATTCACTTTGATAAAAACTGCCACGGTTTATGCACAAATTTATTTAAATTTGGAGAAAAAAACAAAACACCAAGGTCTCCATTGAAGTCCTTGGGAGTTTTATCGTTGACTTCACTGGAGCTAGGATTTCAGTCACAATACTTTAAACCGTTGAAAAGGAAACTCCCGAAGCTCGCATTAAAAATACTTCTGTTTACAATTCATGTTCAAATAATTTCATCTTTTACTTTTCTTTCTGTGCATCGCTCAGATTTCTCTACACCATCCAATCCTGCAGAGTGTATCTTGAGAGGTGCTAAGCACCAGCACCACCCAATGACTTCATTAGCAATTGAAGGTGTTCTACACTTCTCTGGAGGAACTCATCACCACACAGGATCGGTTCCTTAATTAACAATACATGTACAGAATCAATATATGATTTATTTAAAAATGCCCATAGTAAATAGTAAGTAGCTCAAGGCTGGAAATTAACGAGAAAGTAGGTCTCAACTGACAAAGCATTGTTTGGAGTAAGGCGTGTAAATACCACTGTTTATTGACACCTGGGAAACGCTACCAAGCTTTCTCAATCATCTATCCTGAAGTTAGAATCAGAGGGACTGCTGTTCCCCTGGTTAAAACAAAGGGCATGCTTCTTTGTTGCACTGCATCTAGCGCCAACATTTATATCAGTGCAAAGTTAGTGCAAAATTTGTGTAAAAAACTCTACTATTTTGAATAGGTGGAAGTGACTACACAACATGCAGCACAAAGGAGAATAAGGTCTGCACTAGACAGCTGTACTGCTTGGACCATTCAGGTATAGTTAAAGGGGTATTACCTCCCCTCCGCACTCTCCATTGTGGATGCAATTATATCAGTCTAAAGGTGGGTTTTTTACAAGTTTAATGAACCCCCTACAGGAAGGGGAATAATCTACATAAGTAAAAATGTTTTTCTAAAGAATCACAGTGATCCCTTCTGCCTTGGAATCTATAGGTGTAGACCAGGCCTCAGGCCCAATGCATTTCAGTGAAATTTGGAGAATGGTCTAAAGGGATAACAAATCACTCTTATCAAAATGTTTTACTATTTGATCTCTGCTTTTTTATAAGGTCACCCTTCTAGGAAAATAATCCGACTCTTAATTTTTTCATTCAGGCTGGAGTTTTTTCCTTTCAACCCAGATTCAGTTGCATTGCAAAAACATCAGAACATATTCATGGAGGCCATTATTTTATATACAGCATTCATATTTTTATTTGAAAGTCAAAGTAGTTCACATGTTCAAAACTCCTCTGAAAAAAAAGCAAAGTGTTCGGAAGAGAGGAAACAACCCTAAACCCTTTTTATTACATGAGATAGGTGGGGGCGGAGGGAGCTCAAATTTGTAATGAGTTTGAACATATAACAATTTATCAGGACAGTACAATGTAGATTATGTGCATTCCATTAAACCAAGGACTTGAATGCAATTTATGAAAATATGGTAAAGGATTGTAAACTATAACACCAGTGCCACTGGACACCATTGTTAATTGATCATTGGTAGGAATTATTCCCCTAACAAATGAATAACTGCTCCAGAGCAGTTGTTGAACTCCCTCTGTTGATATATCACACTCTTGCTATTATGGATTTCATGAAATTCATCATCATCATGAAACTGCAGCTGAATTTCCACTGTTTTTATTGCTTTTAAATCCTCATCACAGATTGTCATTTATTTCATTTTGACACAGTTATTACTTCATAAAAGTAATCACTGACAGTTACATTTATACGTAGTTGTAAGACTTGAAGACTTGGTACCCAATGATACCAAACATAAAGGGCCTGATCCAGAACTCACTGAAGTCATATGGAAAGCTTCCTATTGACTTCAATGGGCTTTGGATTCAGCCCAAAGAGCCAAATTCTGCTCACACTTACACCTGTGCATCTCCATTGAAGTCAATGGGTTTGCATGGGTTTGACCGAGAGTAGAATTTGGCCCAATGTATTTCTATCATTTCCCACCCTCTCTCTTAGTTATAGGTTGTACTTTTATATAATTATGTAGGGGTCTGCCATATTTGCATCTCCATTAAACTCACACTCCATGTTCTCAATCTATTTTTTTTTCAGTATTTTTTTCCTTTTGCCACATGATGATGATTGGGAACCTGTCCTCTGTAGCCTATAAAAGTGATGTTTGTTAATATTACATAAAAATGTAATAGAAATGTGCTAAAATGTAAGTGGGGCCAAAGTTTAGATTTGACAATAGCGAGGGCGTGGTAAATTGTGGGTGAAGTGAAGAAAGACAGCTCAAAGCCAAGTTAGCGATAATTTAGGACATAACCCCAGGCCATTTTGTAAACGTGTTTGGTTCTAACAAGAGTTTTGGACGTAATGTAAATGTTCTGGTTGGATGCTATCTATACTGACAGTTATTGGAATGGCATTTACACAGTTGTTAAAGATAATGTTAAATGTTTAATATTAAATAGCCAAAGAGGGAGTAGAAGGTATTTTAATGAAGGTAGCGGAAATATAGATATGGTAAAAGATAGGCTTAATGCTAATTAATCAAGGGTGTTATTGTAAATTATTTTTTTAAAGGATAGCACATTAATTTTAGATTAGCATGCTCATCCACCATCAAGATACCATTAAAAAAAGGATTATTTACCCATTCTTCTCATTCAGGGAATGGACACCCCTGGCTGCACCATTTCATTTTGGAATGTGAGTATAAAAATGCAGTGTATGGTTATATCATACTTCCTGTTTGCTTTAACCATCTATTCTATTTTAAATTTCTATTTTAAATGAAGTCTTTAATTCTATCACTTATGGTGTCATTCACAGTCTTTGACTAAACTAAATTTATCTGTAACCACCCCAGACCCTCAAACCTAAAGAATTTAATTTGGTTATTGGTATTATTATTTATACTGAAAATACTAATTGAAAATATTTACACCTCCGAGGGCTCACAGCTGGACCACTTCAGAGGTCTGAGTGCAGTTGCCAAAACATCAAAGCAAATTCTGACAGCTGAGATGAGGCCTTTCAGCTCAAAGCAATAAAAGCTCTTTCAGATCAGTTTTAGTGGTTACTTGACAAGTCTCTTTAGCATAAATGAAAATTTTCAGAGTGGCCCTGGGCACAGACCCTTCGGGAGAATAACTGTCACTATGGATCAATATGCAAACCATGTAAACTCATCAGGACATCTACAATGCCATGGTAGGGCCTGATCCTGAGAGGTGTTGCGTGTCACAACCAGGTCAAACCTAGCAGTTGGAGCCAGAGTCCAGTCACAAGACAGGAGTCAAGAATCAGTTGGGTCAGGATACCAGAAGGTCAGAAGCAGGAGATAGACTGGGGGTCAGAACCACAAGTCAGGAACCAGAGTCAAGTTGGGTCAGGATACCAGGAGGTCAGAGGCAGGAAACAAACTCCAGAACCACAAGGTCCAGAACCACAAGTCAGATGCCAAGAAATCAAGGACATGGAGCCACGAGGCACACACTCCCAAGCAGAGTGGAACCCAGTTGTTCAGACAACTTAATGTTCCTGCTGCCGGCTTAAGTAGGGCCAGTGGGCCAGTCAGCTGCTTCAGGGCTCTGCCAAATGGACCTCAGGGCAGAGCCTAACCCTGGGTCTGGGCTTCATGGGTCCCAGGTAAGCCATTGTCAGCAGACTGGCAAGTTGGAGTGTGGTTGTTCCCATGGCCTCGGAAGACCTAGGTTTGAACCCTGTGGGTCATGACACCAGGGACCTGCAGCTCTCATTGATGTCAATTAGAAGCTTGTGGATTTGGGTTAATGGAAGTTATAGCTGCTCAACATCTCTAAGGATCAGGCATCTAAAATCAACTCCTCTGACAGTTAGCACAATGCACCATACATCCTCTCCAGCCAACGTGAAATGTCAGACTCAAAGATGGTGGCCTCTGATTCATGGGTGTAAATAGAAATTCACTACACACAATGAGCCATAGCCCTCAGTGCACCCATAATCAACCATTGCATACCATACAACCACTAACACAGCAGATGTGTTAAGACACTGAGATATAAAGCCTGCCCAAGCACCCTCAGAAATGTTGCTCCTAGAATTAAAAGTCATGCACTGTGGCACATGTGATATACAGCTCCCTAGCTGCATGTCTCGGGTTAATGACGATGGATTTTTGTTTATGGCACCAAAGTATCTTAGCTAGAGAAAGGCCCAAGCCAACTTGGAACCAAACGTCAGGGTTGTTTAGACCTAGAGTTTTGGTTTGGGCCTAACTCTAATGTTAGCTCTTGATATAAAAATTGGCACATTGTAAATCAGGCTATATACAGTATTCATTTGATACATTATACATCTTCAATTCTGATTTATACTATTTCTAATTCTTCATGTTCCCTCTTTAATGCAGCACTCATTATTGTAGATATTCTTGATTCCCGGAAAGCAGTTCATTCAGATTGGTAGTGGTTTTTGTTCTGGAAGGCAATCTTGGCTTGCCTGATTTATGATTTTTTTCCTCCAAGAGCTGCTGCCACAATTAAGCCAACCACCAGCACGAACATACCAACAGAAAGCAGTATCGTGATCACTATCATTCCTCCGGCCCGCCCTAAGAATGATCCATCATATGCCGTGAAGCTTGTCACTAAAATATAAAGACAAAATATTTAGGGAGTTAAAACCATCGGGGTAGATTTTCAAACCGATGTTTCCCTTTTGCACCCTGGTGTGAGGGTGTAAGTAGTACTATTTAGTAGGGCTGTCATCGCAGTTAACAAAATAATGTAAAACTTTAGAGCCTACAAGTCCACTCAGTCCTACTTCTTGTTCAGCCAGTCGCTAAGACAAACATGTTTGTTTACAATTACAGGA
Organism: Terrapene triunguis; assembly: GCF_002925995.2. NCBI lineage: Eukaryota > Metazoa > Chordata > Testudines > Emydidae > Terrapene > Terrapene triunguis. Next base: position 13,311,328 of record NW_020664463.1, on the reverse strand, counting down.
GATAATGCTGCCTGCTTCTTATTTACATCACCTGAAAGTGAGAACAGGTATTCGCATGTCACTGTTGTAGCCAGTGTTGCAAGATATTTACATGCCAGATATGTTAAACATTCGTATGGCCCTTCATGCTTCGATTTGTAGGCTCTAAAGTTTTACATTGTTTTGTTTTTTGAGGGCAGTTACGTAACAAAAAAAAAAAAATTCTACATTTGTAAGTTGAACTTTCATGATAAAGAGATTGCACTACAGTACTTGTATGAGGTGAATTGAAAAATGCTATTTCTTTTGTTTATCTTTTTTACAGTGCAAATATTTGTAATAAAAAATAATATAAAGTGAGCACTGTACACGTGGTATTGTGTTGTAATTGAAATCAAAATATTTGAAAATGTTGGAAAACATCCAAAAATAATTTAAATTGATATTCTATTATCATTTAACAGTGCGATTAAAACTGCGATTAATCATGACTTTTTTTTAAATCTCACGATTAATTGCAATTTTTTTTTAATCGTTTGACAGCCCTACTATTTAGACATCTAAGCATGTGGTTTTTAGGTGCATTCAGGTACTTAGGCCTTGTTTACACACAAACTAGCAGTTTGTCTAAAGGTATATGTACACTGCAAACAGAGTTGTGATTGCAGGACAGTCTGACATACTGACATTAGCTTTAATCTAGGTAGTGCAGCTAAAATAGCAGTGGATACATAAAGGTACAGAGTTCAGCAAAGGCTGGCAATAAAAGTATGTGCCCAGGGTCCCTGGCCTGCCCGCACTGCCATGCTGCCACTTATTCACTGCTATTTTTAGCAGTACTAGCTCCATCAAAGCTAGCACAGATATCCCAGCCCATGCAGCAATCACACCTCTGATTTCAGTGTAGTCGTACCCTAAACGTTTGTTTTTTTAAGATCCATAATTAAACTGGTGCAGTCTCCAGGTGAAATCTCTCAAATAAATTTTAAAATGGCTTATGTAAATTCAGCTTAATTCAGCAAGGAATCCATTTATGCTAATTCAATAAAGGTGAGGTATAAATCAGTTTAAGAGTGTCCACGCCGAGCTTTTGCACTGGTTTAATTTAATCAGTTTTTAAACCAGATAAGTTAAATCCATGCAACTTTGTGTGAAGACAAGACATTAGATGTCTAACCTAGTGCAGGAAGTTGGTGGTTACTTATTTTTAAATCTCAATCAGATTCATTATTAGTTATTATTTAATCCTTATACTGTAGTGATGAATCAGGCTAAATGAAACCACGGGCCTGCTTCTCACATGCCTTCCACCTTTTTGTAGTCTTTTACACTTGCGTAAATTAACTGATTAACTGCAAAGTGGATACAAAATACTTCTGGTGTAAATGATAATCCAGTCCCAAGTTTCTGCACAGTATTATGAACTGGAGAGAGAAAGGCTAGTGTTAAAATACCTTTAGCAGAGCAGATTATTATCCTGTAACAGGGTGATTTTATGACTCAGAATGACAGGAGCTTAATGAGAATGACTGAAGTGACTTTTTCACTATGTTAGGGACTCACCATTGTTTGTTTGTATGGCATCTGACCAGCCTGTGTGAGCTCTTATTACCGCATTTTCATCCAAAATAAAGAAATTTACCCTTAAATAAGCATGGTAAAAAATAAACATTAGACATTCTCTTAAGCAGGATCATACAAAATACCACTGTATGTTTAGTGCAGTTGTTAGCTCTGGATTGTTTTTAACCTAGGATAATATTGTCCACCATAATCAATAACAAACTTTTTTTTATGATGGAAAATTGCTGTCACAGCCTGTTCTCTGTCTTCATAAAGAAGGACCTCCTGACTCCCATCCCACCATTACTTGAAATGGTTCCTTACTAAGATGGGCCCATGTCCAAAATGTTGAATTGGCATTCAGCTCTAAAGCTCACCTATATTTGGCGGGAGGGTTTTTGGACCTAGTGTTTTGGTTTGGGTCTGTCACTGTTTCTTATTCACCTAAGAAACTATCTACATGTTTCAAAACTCTGCATGGATTCGCTCCTCCCTTCCTCTTTGACTTCATATCCACCCATACTCTTCTATCTCCACATTTCATTCTTAATTCATCCATGTAAGTGGAATTCTTTCTTTAATCTCTCTCTGAGTCACTTTACGGGCCTGATTCAAAGCCCATTGAAATCACTGGAAAGACGTCCTTTGAACTTGGTAAGCTTTAGACCAGGCCCTCGTTCTCCACCTATGACTTTTCTTTTTGTCTGAGTTTACAGTTATGAACTATCACTTATGGTATTTGGTAATAAGGAAGCTTTCTAAAGATAATGCGTTGCATTACTTAGAGCATTTTGATTTTCAGAAGAAGGTGCAATCAGAAAAATAGAAAAACAGTGCATGCATCCATTGCATCTACACAAGCTGGCATTGTACACTCAGATGCCCATATGTGCTTGCAAAATGGGATTCTGCTTCCTTGATTCTTAAGGCTATGTCTACATGGCACTTTTGTCGGTAAAACTTTTGTCAGTCAGGGGTGTGAAAAAAACACACCTCTGACCGACAAAAGTTTTACCGAGAAAAGTGCCAGTATGGACAGCACTTTGTCGGCAGGAGATGCTCTCCCGCCGACATAGTTACCACCCCTCATTAGAGGTGGTTTCATTTTGTTTTATTTCTCCTGCGAACAAAGAGTGGCGTACCTAATAGTAGAGATAGTCTTAGCTGCCCTAGCCTCAGCATAAGTTAGAATAGGTATGAGGCTGCTGTAACTTGTAACAGTTGGCTATGAACTCTAAGGCTTATCTATAGAGTGTGGCAATGTGAACTAGAGGGGTGTGATTTCTGAAGTGCACCAATGTGTTGTGCACTAACTGGCCTGTGTAGACCATGCTGATGTGCAGTAAATGCTCCTCAGTGCACATTATCGTAAATCTGCTTCAAACAGCACTCAATTAATGTGCACAAGGGAACTTAGTTAACACCAGCAAGGTCTACATGAGCCAATTAGTGCACAACACCCTGGTGCACTTTAGAAATCACACCCCTCTACCGTGCATTGCTGAACTGTGTAGACAAGCTGTAAGGAACCATACCCAGCTGTGAATTGGAAGAGCCCATTCAATTCCCTAGCACACCTTCTAGTCTGTAGTGGGGATTGGTTGGCATGGGAGCCAGGTCTGCCAGCTTTATGCCAGCTCTGAACCCACACCCCACTACCTACCACTGGAATTCTCAGCTAGAGCTGGGTAAGAAATGGTTTTCCCGTCCTCCAAAAAATGTTGAGATTTTGAAAAATGTTCCCATCCTAAATCAGGACAAAAAGTCAAAATCTCAAAATTTTAATATTTTTAAATGTACTATCATTAGCTTAAATTTAGAAACAAAATGTGGTTTCAAACCAGAAAACTGACAGCTTTTTGCTTAGAAAATCTCAAAACAGGACGTTTTAACAATTTCAAAAGTTTTTTCAACATTTTTTCGAGTTCAGAAATTTGTCAAAACTGATCCTTCCCCATGAAAAGTTTCAGTTTTGACAAATCAGCAGTTTCCAATGAAAAAACATTTTGTCAACAAATTCCTAACCAGTTCTAGTCTCAACCCAGCAGCTCTGGCCAGATTCTGAATACTTTGCAAAGGGGCTGGAACCAGAGTGGAGAATTTGTCCTGTGTACATAAGAGCCCATTTTTGAATGCCTATGTATGTTTTTTAAGAGAACCCTCATTTTGTCTTCCCCGGAATATCTCAGTCCTAAGATAGTTGTGGAGCCTGAAAGGTTCATCTCTAAAACCACTGTGTTTGGTTTCAGTGGGTGTCTAAACAAAATGTATTAAACACTAGGGACCATGAATCAGAAGTAAGTAAGTTGCATTTTTTGAAGTGCACCTCTCCTGAATTATAGTGGAAATGACTGAACCACACAGGGCAGGAAACAATTCTTAAACAACTCTGAGCCTAGCATGTTTTAAAAAAACAAAAACAAATATTTAACCCTTTTTATATTTGCTAGAGAAAGGAAACCCTCTCATGCTTTCATGTTGCCAGCATCACCTTGTGTAAGAGTACTGACTTATCAAAGTCTAATATTTTAGCCCTACTGAATGCACTTTCATTTCAGTTGGCTCATACGGTACCTGTAAATCGATGATGGCTGAAGGGCTCGATTGCAGAAGGGGCCTTTAGGTTTTTCACAGACTTCTACCCCCACCTGGTAGCCTACGACTGTGGTCAGCTTGTAGTTCCCATCATCAATGTCCATGCTCACAAGATCCCTGGCTATTCTACATGAGACACTCTTGAATTCTCCCGCAAAGTAAACTTGGGCAGTAGAGGAAGAGTAGAGGGATTTGATCTGATTGGTGTCTGTCACAGCTTGAAAAAGGACAGCATAAAAACTTCACATTAATCATATGACCAATCAATGCAGCAAGACCATAACCTATTACTGACGCTGTGGTTTGAAGATGTTATCTGAGGGCTCAAGCATCCCGTACTGGGGAGTAAGGAACCATAAGGTGCCCCTTTCTCTCCCCTGTGTAGGCAACATGGGTTGTAATGTCTGGGAGAAGTAGCTGCCCTGGGGGTGTTAGTCCCTTGCCCGTGCAGATAGGCGAGGAGTGTATAGAGCATTGGCACAGGATGAGCTGACACAGAGGAGGGGAAGTAGGTTGCAGGAAAAAGGTTGGCACAGCTTACATCCTCCATGGAACAAGTGGGAAACAGGATCTGAATTGGGACTGAGTCATAATTCAGTCCCTGTTCTTTACTCCTCGGCTAGAACAAATATGTCCTGCTCCTTTCCCAGGGACAGATTGCAAGGTGCCAACCTAGTCCTCATTGTCTGTATTAATGAGGGAAGAAAGGATAGTGTGAAAATAGAACTGAACTTTGAAAATGATTTTCTCTCCCAACTTTATAGTGTGCACATAACTCACAGGCCACAACCATGGTGCCTCAACTAAGCAACATCGTGACTAGCCAGAGGCCACAGTAGTATATGGACTGAGCAGTGTGGGTATCTATAGGGCATGGATTGGATAACATGTCTACTTGCAGGAAAAACAGAAAAAACTTTACTGGAAATTCTCTTTGAAAAATGTTTCCACCTTTCTTACAGGTAAAAGCTTAAAACAAAAATTTTCTGACTAGCTGTCCCTGAAGGCCACAGCCATGTTGCAGGGAATGAGAAGCCTCCAGGATAATTATAGGGCACAGATGTGATGCCTGTGTCCTGGCCTTACAGAGCCACTAACGATGCCCACAACCCATGCAGCATGAATGGGATTATGAATAGGGGAGCAAGAAAAGCCCCCAAAAAGGAGCAAGAATTTATTTTTAAAAAATAGAAAAAAGAGAGAAAGACAGATGAAAAGGAGAAGAAAGAATGGAGACAGAAGATAGGACATGTCAGAGAGGGAGAACAGGCAGAAAAAAAGATGCCGCACATGTGTCAGAGCACGGCACAAGGATACAGGTGGACAAGTTAAAAGAATCGACACATCGAAAGAGAAAAATCAAGAATACACCATACCTGGCATAGCAACTTTATCACCAACAGCCGCTACTGCTGGTCTAATCGTGGTGGGTGTGAATTGAGAGGAAGAAATACACTTAGGAATATTAACAATGAAAGATGAACTCATTCTTGCTGCTAAAATCACGCTCGCATTTGGAAAGAAATCTAGTGCTGGAAATGAAAAAAAGATAATGTTAGAGCAAATTTGTCTCCATGTAAATATATGATGACCAGGAAATTTAGCTAATGGATATTGATATATTTATTAGAGCTGATGGGGAAATAAGTTTTTCCCATCATGAAAAATCTCTGAGGACACAAATTTTTTTTTTCATTTTCATTGACATTTTTTAGGTTTTTTTGGGGGGGTAGGGTTGATGAAAACCAAAATTGTTCAACAAAATGGAAACGTTTTCACAAGAACTTCCTTTTAGTTGAACAGCCATTTTCCACTGTAAAAATGTTCTGATAGACAATTTTGGACCAGCTTCGCTATTTATCTTTGTGCTTTTTTTTTTTTTTTTTTTTAAATGCTATAGACACTCAAGGAACAGATCAAATGTTTAGGAGAGAATCTTAGTTATCTTAATTAGGTGAATGTACCTATGAAACTTATGGTTTGCGATTACTACTAACGTAACTGGTTTTGAGTTCCTCACTGGGTCTGTGGTTGGGAGCGCAGCAGAAGCCCGTCTTGAGTGGGGCATACCTTACCTTGTTCTGCCACAATCCCTCTGATAATATAATTATTGCTTTATATATCTATGTTGAAAAACATAAACAACATCTACTAACCTAAGAACTAAGCTTACTAGCCTCTGTGAAAAAGACGTGCTGCCACTCCGCTAAAGCCACACTCCCTGCTATTTAAAGGAATTGAAGAGTAACACACTGTTTGATTTTAATAAATTGTTAATCCATTTTAAAATAATCTATTTTAAAAACATAGGGCCAGATTCTCTGTTACTCCAGTCCAGCCCTGAGCACAGGGCCCATTGGAAGCAGGGGAAGATGTGGCTTGAAGCTATGTTTGCACTTCCCTAATTGTGGCCCCAGTCCCAACCCAAAAGCTTTGATGCTTCCATTTTCTAAATTCAATGCCCAGGTGAGAAGCCAACCTCTCTCCAACAGCTATTGAAAAAGAGGACGATGACATCCCTTGAGTCTGTTTGGGAGCCCCATCTTTCCTATCAGCCATTAGGTAGTATGTGACTGATAAATTCCTACCTGGTCCTCTGACTCTGGAAAGGAGAAGGAAAATTCCCTCTGACAGTTCACTTCCTCTGTTCTCAGAGCCTTCTGCTATTTTAACCCTCCTGCAGCTTTCTTGCTGCTGTGGTGGAGGGAATGTGAAGAGTGGTAAAGCCTCCACTGCTCCACTCTTCCATCAGCTCTCTTGGCTGCAGAGAGGCTTGGGATTTTGGTTCTCTACCTCTCCCCCCAGGGCCAGCTCTAGGATTTTTGCCGCCCAAAGCAAAAACAATTTTGGCCGCCCCCCCCCCGTTTTTTAATTACCCCACCCCCGGCCCCGCCTCAACTCCGCCCCTTCCCTGCCTCCTACCTCCCCCCCGCTCTCAAGCCTGGGAGGGAGAGGGAGCAGCGGCGCGCGAAACAGCTGTTTCACGCGCCGCGGCCGCTCGGGATCTCCCCCTCCCTCCCAGGTTTGAGAGCCTGGGAGGGAGGGCGAGTAGCGGCGCGCGAGCGGCAGCAGCAGCGGAGGTGAGCTAGGGCGGCCGGGGCACATTTTTAGGGGCGGCATTCTGGCGCCGGCCATGCCGCCCCTAAAAATGTGCCGCCCCAAGCACCAGCTTGTTTTGCTGGTGCCTAGAGCCGGCCCTGTCTCCCCCAGCCGTACTTTTCAGTCTTCCTCCTAGCAAATAGCCCCAGCACCTGCCACTGCTGATGCCCACTACTTTCCCAAGCAGCTGCAGAATGAACCTCATCTAATTCTTGTCAGCTTCATTGTTGCCCACATGATACTGAACAGCAGCTGTGAAATCTCAAATTGTCGATTTTCACTCTGTTGCTGCTTCAGGGGTCTCGAAGCAGCAGCAGAAGCACTGGGGCTGTCTGACTGCAGACTTAGGAAGACAGCACTGCAATGGCTTACATTCTGTTCACAGCTGGAAGGGTTTCTGCATAACCATAAGGACCAGAACCCTTAAAATAAAATAGAAGAAAGCAAGCTTAGATTCTTTAGAAGCTGTTGGCAACTTTCCCATCTGGGAAAATTTCTTACTTGCAGTGGACAAGTTAGTTTTTCAAGCTCTCTGTGTGGTTATTATGTGGAATCAGTAGCAAGTCAGTTTATAGTGAGAAGCATTTGTAGTTATAAAACATTAATATTCTAGCTAGTTTAAATATCAGCCTTTATACACTTAAAAACAACTCTTCTGCCACTCACGGGGGTGGTTTTATTATGCTGACGGGAGAGCTGGGGAGACGGGAGATGCGCTGCAGCGGCGCAGCTGCATCATTGCAGCTGCACCACTGCCAGGAGCACCACCAGCTGTTCTGCCGCCGTAGGCGGCAGAAGGTCCCGCCCCGAAATGCCGCCCCCCACAGAGGCGGCGGAAGGTCCCGCCGCTGAAATACCACCACGGTCGCCGCCCCCCAAATTGTAGCGCCCTAGGCGACCACCTAGGTCGCCTAATGGGTTGCACCGGCCCTGACCACTGCACCACTATACGTGTAGACATGCCCTGAATCTAAAACTTAACTTTTGTTTAAATAACCAGATATGTACATTCTTTAAGTAAATCTTTTAATTAAAATGGGTTTTGCCCAGGTTGTAGTAATTTCCTACAACGCCAGTGCAAACTAGAAAGTGAAACTGACTAGAAAGGGACTACAAAGAAAAATGAATGATCTAGTCTAATTTCACTCTTTAAGATGAGTGAAATGCAAAGTATCAACAGACAGCCTCACTAATGGAAAGTAAATTAGATTTTTTTAGAGTTAGATTTTCTGCTGATCACTTCAGTGATGCCACTGGAGCTATCTGATATGAGTCTCCAGTTCAGCAAGGATGTGTATAAGGATGTGTCTAACTTTAAGCCCATGAGAACTCCCATTGACTTCAGTGAGACTACTCATATACTTAAAGTTAGACACATGCTTAAGTATGTTGCTGAACTGGGGCCTAAAACTAATGTAACAGAGTGGAGAATCAGGCCCTTAATATTCTCTAATGCAGGGGTTCTCAACCCTTTTCTCTCTGAGGCCCCCCACAACATGCTATAAAAACTCCACGGCCCACCAGTGCCACAATAACTGCTTTTCTGCATATAAAAGCCAGGGCTGGCATTAGAGGGTAGCAAGCAGGGCAATCACCTGAGGTCCCACACCACAGGGGCCCCCGCAAAGCTAAGTTGCTCAGGCTTCAGCTCTGGGTGGTGGGGCTCAGGGTTCCACACTTCAGCCCCATGTAGTGGGGCTTCAGCTTTCTGCCCTGGGCCCCAGAAAATCTAATGCCAGCCATGCTTGGCGGCCCTCCTGAAATCTTCTTGCAGCCCCCTAGGGGGCCCCAGAGCCCTAGTTGAGAATGCTCTAATGTACTGTTAGTAATGACGGGGGTTTTTTTTACATGTGACTTTTAACCTGACAGTATTCCCCATAGTCACCTCTGAGATAAACCTTGGGCTCTCCTGTGCTTGCTGGAAGACCAGGTACAGCATTTTAGTCCGCCTGGATACCAGTGTAATGTGATCCAGTTCATTGTGCTCTCTACATGGCCTCTGGCCATTTGTCCTAATGCTAATTCTTTTTTTTTTTGCATTCTGATGTACTGATTTCAGTTGAATGCAGTGTAGCTCTAGCCCTGTGGGTCCCAGGATATTAGGGAGACAAGGTGGGTGAGGTAATATCTTTTATTGGACCAGTTTCTGTTGGTGAGAGAGACTCGCTTTTGAGCTACACAGAGCTCTTCTTCAGGTCCGGGAAAGGAACTCCCAAGCGTCTGTTCCACCTTGCATTTTGTTACGACGCTGGGAGTCCCTTTCCCCAGACCTGAAGAAGAGCTCTGTGTAGCTCGACAGCTTCTCTCTCTCACCAACAGAAGTTGGTCCAATAAAAGCGATTACCTCACCCACCTGACCTTGCCTCTCTGATTTCAGTTTTGTTTACTTTGTTATGCTGAAGACCCTGATCTTTCAGTCCTGAGGCAAACTCCCATGGAATTTTTCTTGCTTGAGGACTGCAGGGCTGGAGCCAAAGGGCCAGACTCAGCTCCGAATAGAAACCCAGAGCAACTTGATTGGGTTGAACAGTCTTATTTTAGGTTTACACTGGTATCACAGAGAGCAGAATCTGGCCTAAAATGTAAAAATAAATAGTGCCATTAATGAATTACTAACAGTAGATTATATTTTCTAATACCTCCTTTCATTCAGAAAGAATCAACAGTTTTTTAAAGAATGTACCTATCATTCATCAAAGACCTGATCCAACTCCTGTTAAAATCAATGGAAAGACTCTCATTGTTTTCAGGCAGTATTGGTTTGGGCGGTAAATGAACACATTATTATACACATAATGAAATATGCTGTGAGCTTCATTTTCAGAGGCGCTGAGCACCTGTACCTCCAATGACTGCTGAAAATCAACCTCTATATGAATACTGAATTCAGGGTGAAGAAAAGGGTCAAGAATAGGTGTGTTTGACCTTAAAAATGTCACACTCCTATAAAGACTAATAGGATCTCTATCTGCACTACTTGTACTCTAAATTAGGGTGACCAGCTGTCCTGTTTTTAAAGGGACAGTCCCGTTTTTTGGGACTTTTTCCTATATAGGTGCTTATTACCCCCCTTCCCCTGTCCTGTTTTTTCACAGTTGCTATCTGGTAACCCTAAGTCTAATGATACCTAAAATGGGCATATAGATAAATGAAGTGACCTTACACATTTCTCCTATGCATGTGCACTATTTATCTTCCTTTGACTAAGACATTGCAGAACATTACCAACAACTTTCCTGCCTTTAGTATTCTATCACCCTTTGGAAACTGGTTTGGGAGCATTCTGATCAGTGTGACAGATACTGCTGAATTACAAGATTGTTACAATGTATAAGTTTGTTGCAGTATCTCAGGCACATTTTTCTTTCTTCTTCTTACTAACTACGCCAGGAGAAAGGAGATCATACATTCTGGTACTTTCCTAATACCATTTTTTATTTTGGCTTCAATCTAGATAGTTTCTTTTTGCCTATTATTCAAGTAGCATGGAGTTTTATTTTTTTTTTCTTTGTTCTGTACACACATAAATATCAGATTTAAAGGACAAAATTCTTTTCTCAGTTACACCTGTGTAAATCTAGAGTAATTTGATTTATTATTAACTTTATTATTATTATTACCTATTCTTAGTGTTTTATATAGTGCCATGTGCATGCATGAGCTGTACATATCAGTAATTTTTTTAAGGAAAAGGTATAATTTCTTGCCCACAGTATGTCAGTGGAAGTTGAAGTCCATGGAGATACTTCAGACCTATGCTGGTGTAAATGATGGCAGAATTTGGCCTGAAATGATTCAAAATTCTCTATCAAATAGAGTTAGGTTTTACAATCAAGGATTCATGTGGGAAATATGTATAAATCTTCTAATAAATAATTTATTTGCCTGTAAAACTCCTTATATGTATGGCTCTACATAAATAATAATAGCAATATCTGAAATAAAACTAAATATTGCTATATTGTTTCCTGTTCATCTAAACCTGGGTTGCGCTGTTACAGCATCAATTCAGCTGAGCATTACTAAACATAAATACATTAATTCAAAGCATAAAATCCAATGTAGCTTGCTACTACTGAAACAGAAAAGTGGTACTTACAGATTTTGTCTAAACTGGACAGTTGAACAGCCCATCCTATTCCAAGGCAGCCAGCAAAGCAAATCAGCGGAATTAGCTTCATTGCTGTAATGTGAAGGGATTAGTCCAGCTTGGTGGACAACTGAGAAGTAAGTTTCTTGGTCTGTAGATTTTCTGCCTTGGAAAAGTGGGAGGGATTTGCATCATTAAACAGGTGCATAGAAGGGGGATGGGAGAAAAGGAAGAGAAGAGACAGGGGAGATGTATGTACTAGATAAAGCTGCAGTTCTTGTCACACAGTGAGGCAGCAACATGGGTGTAAAGGTAATGGGAACTTTAAGGACTTGATCCAGTAAAGGGCTTAGAAGTAGGGGCTTAGGTCCTTTCCTGGATCTGGGCCTAAATGCTCAAGAGAGCAGTGAAAGGACTTCTGCCCATTGGCGATGACCAACCTGCTCAGAGAGCTTTGCATGAGAAATAATTTCTAAATGACATTCAGCTAACTGATCCATTTCATAGAGAAAATCACAACCTAATTTCTTCTTCTTTAAATGAAATAGAGAGAAGATGCTTGTGTTAAAGATGATGCACACAGCTGATATAAAACACATACTGATGAAATAATAACCTACCCAAAACTCTCAGTGCTACCATATCTTTCCATAAGGCACCCAAGGAGAAAAGGAAAGATAAGTGGAAGGTAAAAGAGAACCTATAAACTCTAGGAGTCAGCATTCTAATAGTGGGGAGCTTTGGTTTAGTTAATTTCAGTCAATTTGAGAGGATGAGCTATATCCTTTACTCCACTATAAATACTGTATCATTTTTTTTCGGCGGGAGGGGGAGAGCCAAGATTAGTCATTTTTATAATGCAGGGACTGAGGATCTTATCCAGGGCTCCTTTAGGTCTACCTTCAAAAGTTTAACATAATGGGATCTTTATACAGTAGATATGAGTAAGTGATAAATTACCCACTACACAGAAATGTATTCCTACAACTTTCAAACAAAAGGTGGGACAAAATCCATCTAGTAAGCAAGAAATTTTTTCTCAATATAGTATACTGTAGTCTGTAAGAGTAGCTTCTATATGTACTTTATGCTCAAGAGTGTGGTGAACCCTAGGTACATCAACTTTATTTTTGGAGGAAATAATATACCCATTTTCTTAAATCCCTGAATATTGCTATAAACTAGGAGGACTGAGGAAGCCTGGATGACATATACTCCAATCCTCCAGGGAAAACTGAGGCATTGGAGGCAATTGCTTAGAATTTCCTACTAGATTTTTGATGAAGCTAAACGTAGAATAAAAGTCAAATGTTCCTGTCCATTTTTGGATCTAGAATACTAACCTTAGCTAGGACTGAAGCCCTTCAAGCTAAATGGTGCGGTATGTAGGCATTGGTGTTGGAGATTCATGAGTAAATGGAACCAAGTAAATGGAAGTCTGCCGTCTGAGTCTGTAATGAATTGTTGCCTGATAGGTCTTTCATTTAAGAGGTAAAAAACAAGAAATCCATTTCTGGTCAATTAGGATCACATGACACAAAATGGAAGTGTTAATCCCAGTGCACTAGCCAAATTCAAGTGTGGATACTGTCATTTTGTTCATGTAAATTCCATTGAGAGTATCAACTGGCGAAATGGTTATTAATAGTTATTTGTATTGTGGTAGTGCCTTTGGGGCTTCACTCAGGGATCAGGGGCCTATTGTGCTAAGCAAACAGATGGGGGCAGGTGAAAGCACCATGTAACAGGAAGACAATTATGATAAGTGTAATAAGCATCAGTCACAGTACACCAGCTACTTCCCCATTGTCACAGTTTTGTATGTCTTTTCCTGCATAGGTCTTTTCCTCTTAGGGCAGGTCTTCACTACGGGGGGGGTCGATTTAAGATACGCAAATTCAGCTATGCGAATAGCGTAGCTGAATTCGACGTATCGGAGCCGACTTACCCCGCTGTGAGGACGGCGGCAAAATCGACCTCCACGGCTCCCAGTCGACGGCACTTACTCCCACCTCCGCTGGTGGAGTAAGAGCGTCGATTCGGGGATCGATTGTCGCGTCCCGACGAGACGCGATAATTCGATCCCCGGGAGATCGATTTCTACCCGCCGATTCAGGCGGGTAGTGTAGACCTAGCCTTAAAAAACTGTAGTGTGGTGTAATGTAGTGCTGCTAGCAAAGAATGTCTGCCACATTCCACTCCAGAGCTGGCTACATTCCAGTAGTGGGTGGGTGGGGTTTGAGGTCTATAAAGCATTTTTGAGATGCCTCTGGAAGAAAAGTGTTGTGTAGTTTTAATATTATTTTTCCAAAACCATCAGCTGTGGGTAGCTCTCCCTATATAAACACAATGAGCCAGCAGCTGTTCTAACGGGCAGTTCCAGATGGTCATAGTTCATTCAGATTGGTTGCTCTTTAGCAGATTAATTACCTTTCCAACTAAATGTGAGACCTTTTTTAGGGACATGGTTCATGTCAAGTCTTAATAGGAGAGCAGCAATGTGTGGATCTGATCATAGAACTTTGTTAATATTTTAACCTTATGACTTTGAAGTTGGGCTAATGGTGCCTCTGTGGCATCAGAATGTGGATTGCTCAATCAAATTCCTGATGATGCTACTGCAGTTCCCTTTCCCATCCATAAATCCTAACTGGAAAGAACTGCAGGCTGTTCCAGACATTCCTTTAAAACTGGTTTCCTGGAGAATGAAAATAGGTACAGTTTGGTCTTTCAAAAGGAAAACCCTGAATTTACATAGTATGCTGGGAGGGAAACCTCTGCCTTCCCATTCAGCGTACAACAGACTGCTACTCCCTGGTGTGTACTGTAATACCACATAATCTTTGGTCTATAATTCCTGTAATTTAAAACAGGAATCCGTTGCAGTCAGGGAGTTCCTTTTTTCCATAGCCCAGATAAAAGCATGAGACATAATTGCTACTCAATGATTTTATTATGCTCACTTAGGCAGTCAGCCCTTGCAGGTAAATACATTGAACATCAGAGCATTTCTTCAAGGAGCAGCATCAGCACTCAGATTGAATGTGGACAGACATGAATGTTGTTTTCTTTCTAAGGGGTCGAGGAGTACACCTTGCAATAACTCACAAATTGAGACCTGTATGGTTTCTGCAAGGGCAGTTGAAGAAGGATTAAAAAATAATCTCCAGATCTACTCCATCCTTGGTTTGTTGGCTGAGATTGGTGACAAAATGTGAGATGGTGCTAATTTTGGTGTGAATGACTGAGAATAACAAACTCATCTCACAGCCATGTGACTGATAGAGTCTAGTAACAACTTTCAGTCACAGCCAGCGTGGGCTGGATAAAAACTGGTGATGTATGGGAGAGATGAAAGACTAATTATTCCATTATCATTTCACATAGCCATATAGTACCCCAGCAGGATACTCTCTGGAGCAGGGCCAAGAGAGTCTAGTTCTACCAGGCAAATGTTGCAAGGAAGGATAAGATTCAAGAAGGAGGAGAGGGGGGAAAAAAGCTGCCACTATCTGACCAGGATCTCAGATCTGAAATTGTTTACCTAGGTTCTATGTTGGTGCCTATTGTCATATTATCTAAGGGTACGTCTATACCCAGCCGCTAGTTCGGCGGCTGGCAATCGAACTTCTGGGTTCGACTTATCGTGTCTTGTCTGGACGCGATAAGTCGAACCCCGAAGTGCTCGCCGTCGACTGCGGTACTCCTGCTCGGCGAGAGGAGTACCACGGAGTCGACGGGGGAGCCTGCCTGCCGCGTCTGAACCGAGGTAAGATCGAATTAAGGTACTTCGAACTTCAGCTACGTTATTCACGTAGCTGAAGTTGCGTACCTTAGTTCGATTTGGGGGGTTAGTGTAGACCAAGCCTAAGTGTCTCTGTAGTTTCTGAACGTTTACCACCTGACCCTGCACCCAACTGGGACCCAACACAGAATGTGTAAACACCATACAGTGACAGCTAACTGAAAAACCAATGCCTGTAGCTCAATAGAAGATGATTTATGTTTTGTATTGCAAAAGGTCTCAGAGATCCCTGATCAGGGTCAGGGCCCAGTGCTAGGTACTGTGCAAACACATAAAGATTCCTCTGCAAAGCAAACAGGTGACAAATTCAGTTATATTAAATTCCAAAATAATCCCTAAAATACGAAAAAGGGAAACAGGATGGAAGAAAATAAAAATCAACAGAACTAGCCAAAAGGCTCTAGGAACAAGGCTATATGCAGTGATGACAGCAGCATCTTCCTTCTAAACCTTTTTCTCTAAAAATCAAATGTAGCCAGTGGCTCAAGTAGATCAGAATAGGAGGGGAGCTCACCAGTTTGGATGGTTGATGTTGGCATAGTCCTTGGTGTCATGTACTAATGATATTGCATCATCTTGTGTGGTGGAAGATGGTATGGGGAAGACAATGGGACAAGGGAATACATGTATCAGAAAGGAATCCAAGCAGGCCCACAGACATCTAAATGAAATTGAGTGTATGTTTATGCAAGTGCAGTGTGAAGCTGTGTAAAGGAACAACCGTGCTCCCAGCAGTCTCCCTTCTGTGGAGAGCCAGAAGGTGTGTGTAGTAGCTGTTGTTTCCTCTGGATTCATAGGTAATTGTTATAGAGGGTGGATTTAGCCACTCCTGAGGTGTTGCTATTAATTATTATTAATTATGACATTACTTTGAATGTCTTGAACTGTGTGTGCCATCATTTCCACCACCAAGGTCAGAAATTCAGACAAGGCCCCAGGCTTTCTGTGGCCTTGGCTACACTAAAGGGAAAAGTCGATTTAAGCTACGCAATTTGAGTTATATGACTAGCGTAACTCAAATTGATGTAGCTTAGATCTACTTACCGCGGGGTCCACACTACA
Organism: Terrapene triunguis; assembly: GCF_002925995.2. Classification (NCBI taxonomy): domain Eukaryota; kingdom Metazoa; phylum Chordata; order Testudines; family Emydidae; genus Terrapene; species Terrapene triunguis. Next base: position 13,295,135 of record NW_020664463.1, on the reverse strand, counting down.
CGATGTCGACAGGAAATGCTCTCCCGTCGACTCCCCTTGTTCTTCTCGATCTGCAGGAGTACAGGAGTCGACGGGAGAGCGATCGATGGTCGATTTAGAGGGTCTTCACTAGACCCACTAAATCAACTGCCGATACATCGATCGCTGCAACATCGATCCTCCGGTAAGTGTAGACAAGCCCTGTGACAATGCATGGCTACTTTCCCCTGATTTATTTAATTTTTTCTCGCTGAGGCTGTTAAAATTATTTTTAGGAGGAATATCTGTGGATGTGTGCAGTTTTCCTGCAGTTTTCAGGAAGATTTCTTTGACACCTACTGCTTTTTAAGGGATTCTTTCTGCTTAAAATTCTGAGATGAAGTTTTACACTGCAACAATTTTGCAAAAATTCATTCTTTTTTGGAAATAGTACTAGTTTTTGTTCAAACCTTCAAGTAGTCTTTGCAGTATTGTCCTTAAGCCTGTGTGACCCCTGCAGTCATACTGGGCCTTGCTCTACAGAGACACCTGTGAGCTGGCAGCCTGATCACCAACCTCAGATTCTCTGTCCATAACAACACTGGCTGGTTCCAGTGGCAGTGGACTGCAACATAGAAGGAATTCCCTTACAAAGTATATACATTAATTGTCTATGTATTTTTTTAATGTAAAAGATCATGTCTGTATTAACTTCATTTTGATTGTTTATGGCAACAAACACCATCCTGCTGCAGTTGCACCAGTTGTGGTTTTTACAACTTAAAAACAGAAGGAACCTAATATGAATTCTTTCTTTCATTCTTTCTTTCTTTTGGAAACCTGTCCCTTTGCTAGTTTAGAGGTGTTTCTCTGCCAGTGGAGCTTGGACTAGTGTCCCTTATGGCAAGATCCACGTGTTTCAGTGGGAACCATCTAGATTTAGCAGGCAGTGAAGAGGCTATTTAATTTCCAAATTTGTTCATCTGCTGAAAAAACATGTGGGCCAAGATTTTAAAACAATGGGTGCTTAAGTCAGGAGCTTAAGTTTGTAAATCAATAAGAGCTTCTGGGTGCTCAACACTATTGAAAATCAGGCCACTCTGTTAGGCACAAGATTCCTAAAGCCTCCTTTAGCTCATGTGGTCAAACGGTGTTCTGTTGGTGTCTGATCTATTTTGTCAGTGCCTGACCCAGACTGTAATCTTCTCAGGGGGAAGGAATGATGTCTTCTTGTTCACGTGTAGAGCACCAAGCACTCTGCTGGTGCTCAGTAACCAATGAGCAATAACAAAAGTGGTTGTTTTCAGCCTAGTGCTGACAGTGATCACCTGATTTTGGGGTAGACTTGCTAAATTACAATGAAGAGGCCAGCTTCAAATATAGACAAAAGAGAACATGCCTCCTCCTCAGAGTAGATTCCTCAACCAACCTTCTCCTCATTGTAGATCCCCCCAATGCCTACTCCACCTATGTCTAGTGAATGGTCTGTATTTTTGCCAATGCTAAACAAAAGTACAACTAATTTACCACACAGGCTGTGATACTTTCTTAATCCTAATCATTGTGGGTTCATCCATCCCCTGATCCAATTAAAAAGTAATATCCATGTTGCATCAGTGATACGGGACCCTAAATTCACTTCTTGTCCTTGATGAATGTCAGGTGACAACTGTATAATACACAGTGCCTCACCAGTTACCTCTGAGAAGGTACAATGTATACACTTGGCCTCAGGGAAATATCCAGCACAATCCAGCAACTAATTTATCCAAGAGTGGCTATAAATAAAAATCTGTTCCCAATATCTCTCATAAATGGTGAGTTAAGTAAGCGTAAAATGAGTCGACTAAACTGAAGGTATGTAGGCTGACACGCACTGACCTCGCTTTCCCATTTCCACACTTCAGATACACTTATGTACTTTCCGAGTGAAATACTGGAGTTAGTTGGCTGTTTGGAGAGGTGGAGTGCATCTGTATTATCTTTAGGGATAGAACATGATCAAAGAATGCAAAAACTTTCTCTACCTGTCCAGTCACCATTAGGTGTACCTTTCCTGTAAAAAAGTAATTTCGATTTGATACTCTTCCAAGATTTCACTTGCTGCAAAGCTAAGTAATAGTTCACAGTGGTCTCACAGTACCAACTTATTATTAGCACAATCTATTAGCCAACTCAGTGCTCATCTGATGAACTGTCTTTGTAGCCCACATTTTAGCAGCTGACAATCCTGATGCAAACCAAGCGACATAATAATCCATTGTCTAACTGTGAAAATGTCTGAAACCACAAGTAAATCCTGTCTAGCCATCCCACCCATTCCTTCTCATTCCCCTGCCTTCCACACCCAAACTTTACAAGCTCCACAGACAAGTTTGGTCACATATCTGCTGGCTAATAGCTGTGGCTGTAATTTTTAACCATAGCGAGTCTTAGGACAGAGAGTCTGTTACACAGGTTTAGGGCAACATTCCACAACATTCCAACTAGAGCCTGAACTGAGGGGACTTTAAGAACATAAGAATGGCCATACTGGGTCAGACCAAAGGTCCATCCAGCCCAGTATCCTTTCTACTGACAGTGACCAATGCCAGGTGCCCCAGAGGGAGTGGACCAACAGGCAATGATCAAGTGATCTCTCTCCTGCCATCCATCTCCATCCTCTAACAAACAGAGGCTAGGGACACCATTCCTTACCCATCCTGGCTAACAGCCATTAATGGACTTACCCTCCGTGAATTTATCTAGTTCTCTTTTAAACCCTGTTATAGTCCTAGCCTTCACAACCTCCTCAGGCAAGGAGTTCCAAAGGTTGACTGTGTGCTGTGTGAGGAAGAACTTCCTTTTATTTGTTTTAAACCTGCTGCCCATTAATTTCATTTGAATTAGCTACATGAGGTGAATTTAATGCGCTTGACTTTCACACTCAGAGATCAGAATATGAATCTTGATTTTGGTTCCAGGCAAAAATATACTTTGTGGTCTCATCTTAGCACCCATTTCTTTTATGTCTCAGTTTGCAATGGTTAGCTTGACTTGCAGTCTCTGCATAGTAGACCCCCAGGATTGGAATAGGAGAGAAACTGAAAATCAGGACAGAAATGTCCTTATAGAACTGCATTGGAAAACATAAGCAGCACATATCTGTGCTGTGCTTGACACAAAGTTAACGCAGTTAGGGTTATATTGAACCCCGTGCAGAGAAGTCCACAGAAGAAGGGATTATTCTCATTCCAGCACAATGGGGTCTCTATTCCAGCTGGGCCTTTGTATATTACCATAATATAAATATTTGTTGATAAAATGTGAGCACCACTTAAATCCTCAAAGTAAGATTTAAGTCGTGCCGCACTTTGTAGCCCTTGTGTGGGCTCTTGACACTGATTAAATTTTGACCCTTAGCCCCAAACTTTCATAAACACTAAATTAATTCACAAATATATTATTCAAAAGTTAAACAAATGTGAGGAGAGAACAGAAAAGAAGAATTTCTTTAATTGAATCATGTTTACTATTGGAGTCCTTACCCCTACTGTCTTATCAGTGCTTTGGATATATCCTAAAAGATAGACAAGTGAATAGCTACTTTCCCTAAATTGTCTCACAGAGCCCTATCTGCACTGGAGAAAGGGACTGTTGCAATTTTATTGAACCAGTACCAGCTGTGACTCTGCTCAGTGCAGCCACGTTAATTATCCTGTTTTGCAGCACTCTCTACATGCATTGCAGGGCCAGTGAGGTAGGTGAGACTAACACAAAATTCCCAAAACAAGTCAGGAGTAGGTGCATAATGCCTCTGGTGTATACTGTATATTTGCACCTGGTTGCAGTATTAGTTTGTTCCAATGGATGCTGTCCAGGGCAAAGATTTGCACATGCACCATGAGGGGCAGGGACTGTACTCTGCTCTATCACCCCACTTGGAATTGCCATGGAGAAGTATCACCTCCTCCCTCATCACAAGCTGCAGCCAACTGACTGACTGTGGGGACTGGCCAATATTGGGAGCACAAGCAGGTTTGGGTAGGAATGCCTGAAGAGGTAAGGAGCTTAACTTTGTTCCTTATGCTCTATTTGATTTTTTTTTAAACCTTTCAGTTGGTTTCGTTAATTCTTGTGGATTTTTGTGTTCATGTTGCATTTTTGTAGCTGCAGTAACATTTTCTCTGTCCTGTGTTTACTGTAGGTTTCCTAGACAGGAGTGGTCCGGGCCCATCCAGAGAGAGGACAATGTCCCCCTGATAGGCTCAGGAGGTTCCTCCATCCCCTTTCCTCAGCAAGGAACCAGAGATGGAAGGGAAACAAGTGAGTGGCTGGAGCAGAGTGGGAGAGGCATTGTGCAAGTGGCTTTGCTGAGTATCCTTTAATAACCTTATTCTGTGCCCTGTCATGATAGTGGTTAGGTTTGAGCACAGTCTTGAAATGGGTTAAGCACCCTCATCTCCCATTTACATCAGTATATGGACATTTAAAATCGTGCAGGAAGCATTTATCACTTTGCAGGTGGAACTACTCCAATTTTTTTTCCAACTGAAACATTTTCCTGTCAAAAAATGGGGTTGTTAGAATGTGAAATTTGTAGTAGAAAAATGTTGTTTTCATCAAAATATTTTGACAGGAAATTTCAAAGCTAAACAAAATTTTTCATTTAGAATTGAAATCTTCATTTTGATTTTCAAGAAACAAAAATTTGTCAAAGCGTTGGGGTGTTTTTCCTCACTTTTTGGGGGGTTCAGTGGAAGGAGGGAGAGAGAATGTCATCTAGGGATTTTTTCCTTCCCTTTTTCCTCTCTATAACTTCAAAATTACCTCAATTTTTGAAAACTTACAGAGGGGCAGAGTTCCTTTTGCTACCCTAACTTTTAAAAAATTAGAGAAGTTTAGAAAAGTTAGAGTGAAAAAGAACAAAACATATGTGGGGGATGCAAGGAGCAGGGGAAGACCTAGACGTTCATGATATTTCATTCAGTAAGGAAAAAGGAAGAAAAGGGAAGGGTTTCAATTTTCAAAAAACATTAAAAAAGGGTTTCATTTTGAATTTTTCTTTAAATAATGCCAAAAATTTCAAATGAAAATTTTTGGGGGGGAAAAAGCCCAAAACTAGGTCTTTCGAGCAGGTCTACTTGCAGGATCAGGCTCTTTGGCTGAATGCAGCTTTCTACTAGATGGGAGATTGTTCTACTGCTCAATGGGCCTATTTCTTTACACAGATATTGGTAGAAAACCTGATGGTTTTCATTCTATTACTAGACCTTGAATGACAGCTGTAAGTTAGTATTGAAATCTTGAGATGTGTCATACAACTTATCTAAACAAAGCTAGGGGGAGTTTATTTTGGTAGTAAACTGAACTCAGAATGACTGGATGGCATCTAATTTATTGAACTTAATACTTGCTACGTACAGTGCACGTGAAGGGCTAAACTGTACCTCAGTGTTGTAATTTGAGAGTACCTATTATCCTAGTTGATGTTAGGTGTGGAGCTAGGCAAAATTTTTCAGCTGAAAAATGTAGCTTTGGGTTGACTGAAACATTTTGCAAATTTGTGCCAATTTAGAAAAATTGAGATGGGGGGGAGGTGGGGTGAAAGTGAAAAAATGAACCATTTCAACATTTCCAAAACAAAACATTTTAATTTTTTGGACTAGATTCACAAGGGGATTCAAGTGCCATACACAAAAACAACATAGGGTTGCCATGCCTCCTTAATAGGCCAGTGCTCAGGTCTGTCACCTGGGATGTAGGACAACTTGGTTCAAACTCTTTCCTCTTCTCCTTCTTGCTTTTGAACATCCAGGAAATTGAAAAATCAGTGATTCATGCAACTCGAATTAGATGGCACCTACCCCTTGCTGTTAGGGACAATGCAGCACTGCTCTGTGTTTATACACAGTGACCAAGAAGTCTGTATGCACACATCTTGTCTTCCTTCTGGCTAAACACAAAATTAACCAGTAGGAGCAGAAGTAGCCAAAACAGGGACCAATTCACTAGGGGGGAGGGGTAAAATGCGGCCCAGATGGGGCTACTCCTCCCCCCCAACAGCCCTCTGCACCCGTGGCCCAGAACTGCACAAGGGAGACCCTGCCTCATGAGGCTCACTAGGATCCCAGCAGTGCCTCCCCCCCCACCGTGTGGCTTGGAGGAGAACTACAGAGAGGAGCAAGCTAGAGACTCCAGCCCGTAGGAACAGAAGCAGCCCAGGCAGGGATCGCTGGACATTGCAGTCAGACCTGTAAAAGTCTCTCTCTGCCCTGTGCTGACAGGCTGTTTGCTCCAACCCTACCCCTCCCTCCTCACAGTCTCTATGACCCCCCTACACAATAACCTTGCAACCCCCCCCCCCCCCCCCCCCCACCCCCCCCCCCCCCCCACCCAAACCCCCCTTCCCCCCCCCCCCCCCACACACACACACAACCCCTTTTTGGGTCAGGACCACTACAGCTACAACACTCTGAAATTTCAGATTTAGATATCTGATATCTTGAAATTTACAATTTTTAAAATCCTGTGACCGTGAATTGACCAAAATGGACTGTGAATTTGGTAGGGCCCTACCCATGTTATATTGCAAAAGGACATGAATCCTTTAACACAGGTCTAAATTTCTCTACTAATACAGACAATGCTTGTTTACAGTATACCTAAAGAAGCTTGGACATAGTGGGATTCTCTATGTTAAGTGCTGTTCGTAGTGGTGGTGGTATTACATTGTTAGCTTTTTATTTTAACTGCTGTTATGGAACATTATTATTGCCTAGATTTCTCTACCCTCTCCCTCCCCACAGGCTAATAAAGATCTAAAAATGAAAGTAGCCCAAGTGTTGGTCCAGGGTCCTAGATAGACAAGGTGGGAGAGAGATTATCTTGTATTGGACCAGCTTCTGTGGTGAAAGAGACCAGCTTTCGAGCTTACATAGAGCTCTTCTTCATGTCTTGGAAATGTACTCGGAGTGTACTCATAGCCTCATACAAGGTGGAATAGATTGTTTGGCATAAGAAAGGTGGGGGGAAAACTGGGGGGAGGAGTTAGTGGGTTATAGCTTATTGTAATAAGCCATAAATCCAGTGTCTCTACTCAGTCCATGATTTTTTGTGTTTAACATTTACAAATTTAAGCTTCCAGGCTCATCTATTGAAGGGGTTGTGCAGTTTTTCCTCCTTTTTTCCCTATGATTGGAGAGGCTAACCCTAACCCTGCGTTTTTCCTCCTTTCCCCCATGAGTGGAGGGGTATTAAGTAGCCACTTTACCTTAAATAGTCCATTGAAATAGGTTGTATGCTGTGTTGTTGTAGCCATGTTGGTCCCAGGAATTAGAGACACAAGGAAATATTGAAAGGTATGTTAACTACTTATGCTAAACAATCTGTTCCACTTTGTATTTAGCTGTGACAATAAGCATGTTTCCCAGACATGAAGAAGGGCTTGTCTTTATTACCGGGGTAAGTTGACCTAAGTTACACTACTCCAGCTACGTGAATAACGTAGCTGGAATTGACATAGCTTAGGTCGACTTACCCCAGTGTCTTCACTGCACTGCATTAACAGGAAACACTCTCCGGTCAACTTACCTCAGGCTACGTCTACGCTACCGTGGTAAGTTGACCTCTGCTATGCAACTCCAGCTACGTCAATAACGTAGCTGGAATTGACGTAGCTTAGGTTGAGTTACCGTGGGGTCTTCACCCCAGAGGGTCAACGGGAGAAAAATCTCCTATCAACTTACCTTACTCTTCGCGTCGGGGGTACAATACAGGGGTTGACTGGAGAGCCATCTGCAGTCAATTTGGTGAGTCTTTACTAGGCCTGCTAAATCGACCGCTGGTGGATTGAGCTCAGAGCATCTATCCCTACTGTAGTGTAGACCTGCCCTTACTCTTCTCGGGGAGCTGGAGTACCACAGATGACTGGAGAGCGCTCTGCTGTTGATTTAGGAGGTCTTCACTAGATCTGCTAAATCGACACCCACTGCATCAATTGCAGCAGCATTGATCTCCCCAGTAGTGAAGACAAGCCCAAAGAGCTCTGTGTAAGCTTGACTCTCTCACCCACAGAAGTTGGTCCAATAAAAGATAAGTGACAGCTTAGGTGTTTTATTACTTCTTCAGTTCTTTGATTAGGGAGAAAGCCACCTCAGCCCTTTGGGTGCAATAATAGGCAAGCTAATGCTACACTATCTCCTGGATCTCTTTCATAGGTCACTCTAATTTAGAGGTGGGCCAACTTTTTGGCCCGAAGGCCACATCTGGGTATGGAAATTGTATGGTGGGCCATGAATGCTCATGAAATTGGGGGTTGAGGTGCGAGAGGGAGTGACAGCTATGGCTGGGGGGGCAGGCTCTGGGGTGGGGCCAGAAATAGTGAGTTCAGAGTGTGGGAGGGAGCTCTGGGTTGGGCTGTGGGTGGGCTCCAGCTGGCAGTGCAGGAGGTGGATCAGGGCTGGGGCAGGGGCACTGGATGGGGTCAGGGGTGTAGGCAGCACTTATCTCAAGCAGCTCCTATTGGCCACTGTTGCCGGTCACTGGGAACTATACTTGGGGCAGAGGCAGCGTGCAGAGCTCCCTGGCTGCCCCTACGCATCGGAGCTGGAAGAGGGACATGTTGCTGCTTCTAGGAGCCGCCCGGAGCCACAGCACACATGGAGCGGGGCAAGCCCCAGACCCTGCTCCCCCGCAGGATCTTGAGGGCTGGATTAAAATCCCCATAGTTTATCCTCCCCTGCTCTAATTGCAGTAGACCACACCCATCTTTAACTGGATCAGTCTGTCCTAAAGACAAGAATTGCACATATAACAATAGCCAGTAGGATGTCCGGGAAGAAACATTTTATTATGGTGAAGTTTTACATTAAAAGAATGCCCTTTGTACATTTTTCTAAGGGAGTTTAACAGTTAAAAAACAGAAAAAATATGCTGTTTTCTTTCAGTATATGTTAATGGAAGATTAACAAAGACTTGGGTAATTGTGCCAGTGATGTGTTTATTAGCCACCCATTTTACTGGTGGCTGCATAAAGACCGATATTTGCTAAACTGAGACAGGCTTAAATGGACTTCAGCACTAGTCTATGACAAATTTATTATGTCAGTGACAGCTATGTAAATGTTTTAAATACTTAGTTGGGTATAGTAGGAGTTGCTTATATACACAGTTTATGAGAAGGCTTCAAGCTAGACACATTCAGTGCAACTTGGGAAGGCTAGCGGGAGGCAAAAGTCAATGTTAGTACAATTTTTCCATTTATACTGGTCAGTGGGACAGAACAGTATGAAGGAAAGTTCATGTTACCATCGTAGGATTAGCAGCTGATGGAACCAGCCAAACCCCCCTCCACTGTCATGTTGTGTGAAGTGTCAAGGATATCTCTGCTCTCAATAGTAGAGGCTGCACATTCCATCACCCAGCTTTCATTAAAAGTGACTTTGTCTCTCAGGCAACATAACTGCCAGCCAATATTTTAGTTGAGAACACAAGTCCTATAGAGAGATATTCAGAAAGCTTCTATTTACGGCCCAGATTTTCTAGGGAGTTGGACACTAAACTTCCATAAGAAGTAGGGTTGCCTAGCTCTACTAAGATGCTTTAGTGTATACCAATGCTAGTCCACAGGTATGTAGAACTAGAGACTTGAAGTCTGGCCTTTGCAGGGAAGTTACAACTTTTTTAAAAAAACAAAAACAACAATGGAAGGATGGGTGTGGGGGCTGTGCAGAGCTGAGAAATTTGCTGATGCCATATGCATCCATATCCCTCATTTGTAGTTTCTAGCAATTGGTTAGTTTGCCTCTGCCCTTCTTTAAATGAAAGCTTGGTATTAAGTTTCAGTTATTCATAGGGTGCCAATTGAAGAGCTTAATGTATCAGATCAGAGGCAAGCTGCTATTAGGCCTTTTAGACTGCATACACTGTTAAGTACCATTCTCAATATGAGGCCTTTCCTTACCTACATCACATTCTCATGTAGGTAAAAAGAACCAAAGGTTGAGCTCAGCTTTAGAATTTATTTAGCTTCTAACCTATAAACAAGGATAATTAAGTACTAAATAACCCTAGCCCAGGCCAGTAAACTTGAAAGTTTTCAGTATGTTACTCTAGCTCACACTAATACTTAGTCACTCTCTCTCCTCCCACTAAGCCAGGCAGTCACAGAGGACTATGAACTGCACTCTAGAGTCAGAACTCTCTACCACTCTGTTTTTGGAAGCATGCGACCACAAACAAGTTAACTGTAGGATAGAAGTGCCATGAGCTTACTGACAAGATTACTTGCTGCCATAATTTGTGACTGCAGCCAAATAAAGATAGTGGTGCTGTGCTGTAGAAGTTGACAGAACACTATGTATAAAACACCTGTGCCATTCAGCTTCAGTTACTGAACTTGAGTATCTAATCAATGTGACCTATTCAGAGTTCAGTAGAAAAGGGCAATTCTTTAATATCAGTACATTTGTAGCTGTTCAGTTGAAGCCAGGGTATGGACTCTTCTTTCCCTCAAGGCTCACAGGTTCACTCCCTCAGAGCTACCCTGAGATCTTGGTACACCCTGCTGGGTAGTCTGAGACTCATGTGTGGTCTCTGTGGATGCCTCTCCTGCTGCCCTGCTTAAAGAGAAAGAGCTTTTAATTCTGATGCGGGTTTCTTAAGCTATAGGCCAGTCACACGACTGATTTGGAAAGATTAAAGCATCACTTATCACCAAGCTTGATAAAAACCTACCCATCTTTTTTAGATGATTGTTTGCTCTTCAGTTATTGCATCTAGGACTTAATCCTATACCGTTTAGTCCAAAAGTCAGGCAGGATTCATGGCATGCAAGACAAGGACTTTAAGACAGCAGTTCTAAGAATGAGTTTCTCCCCTCCCCCCCATTAGAAAAACAGTGACAGTGTCAAGGTTTTTAAGCTACCCCCTATGTAAGTTAGGGGAATTAACTCTTCGGGTAACTCTAAGCCTCACAGGGCCTAAGTTTGATCCTTGATTACTAGTTTTCCCCCCTCTAATAAGTCAAGAGGCCATTCACAGAAGCTGAAACTGACAGGAGTCTACTCAAATTGTTATTCATTGCAGAGTGACAGTTGTCATTTGCAGCTCTTGGAAGGCAGGAAGAACCAATGCCCAAGTAACCATCCTTAGCAAGTGCAGCATTTGGTCTATATTCCAGGTCAGTAAGTGATCTCCCCAGCCTCCCTTTAGAACCTTGTACCCAGTTCAAGAGACTGGAAGTTATTCCCATTTTCTCATAGCAAGACCACATTCAGACTGTAAGCAAGTGCAACTCCATGACTTATTGTGCTGCACCCACTTAAGTCAGGTGAGCACTAAGGCCAAGGTTCTAGTTTGCTGCTTTTTTTTTTTTTTATTTAAAAGGACAATTTAGTGTGTAGGAGGGACAGGTCACTAGCTTTCTTGGTCTGTTGTCATGACCCTCCCTCTCAGGGGAAGATACTGATTTTAGGTACAGATACCTGTGCTCTTGATTTTAGTCTCCCTCACAACACTTGTTTATTACACTAGCTGAGAAGCTAGAATTCCCAGCTTGACACATTCATAATGAGGGGTCAGACCAATCATTTGATGGGTTAGACACTTGGTGGTGGTTAGTTCTGCTCTCAGACTGCGAAGTGTAATGGTAACTTACATGACAAAGAAGAATATGGAGGCAAGAAATCCAACAACTAGAAGGAACATAAGAGTGCTTAAGATTGAGGTGATGACAATCATTCCTCCACTCCTTCGCCCAGGCCAGGTATCAATTGTTGAAGCCTGTTTTACTAGGAGAGGTGGGATGAAGAAAAAAAATATTACTGTACATATTTAGAGGTTCCAAGAGACCAGAAAGAGTGGCTATAGACAGCATAAACTAGGGAAGTTAATGGCTCAAGCCTTCCCCACCACAGTATCTGGTGTTACTTTTGAAGTCTATGTACGGCTTGTCTTGGCATTTTAACATCCTTCATTTGAAATCTTGAAGTCCTTTACAGAATTAGTTTAAGCCTCAAAAATACCCCTGTAATAGAGAAATTTACCCACTTTAAATAGGTAAATCACTTAACCTCTCTATGCCTCTTTATCTAGTGACTACAGCAGAGGCAGAAATCGAATCCAGACCTAAGCTCAAACCACTACACAAACCCTCCCCCCATCTTTGTCAAGTTTGAGCTTTTTGTCCTGAGGGCATCAGGGGAGGAGTAGTAGTATTCCAGAGTTACCTCCACCACTTAGCTTTAATGATGCATAACAGTTTTTGGGTCAGAGAGGACTGGAATTTGTTTCTTTAGCCAGCATCTTGGCAGGAAGTGACTAAATGTCCTAAAACATATTTATTTCTTCCCCAAGAGGGAGCAGTTGACCTTGGTTTTTGGTACTTACCCCTACTGGTTTTCATTGGATCAGACCAGAAAGTTTGGTCTTTCACAACACCTGCAACCACATCTACTAAGAGGTACTTAAACCTGGAAGCAGAGACAGGCAGGTTAATCATTCTAGCAGAGGCTTTGACAATCTGGCATATAAACCAATCCAATAGCTGCCAAAAAAAAAAAAAAAAGGAAGACTAGGTAATCTCTTGTCTTAGAGATTAATATAAAAGGGGTGGCTAGCTAGTCCCAAGGTTTTAGAGGGGGAACAGAGGGAGTTAGTACAAAATCCTCTCCCACCTGTCACATTAGATTTTTCAGTTTGTTCTTGAGTGTGCTTGTTAACTGTGCCAGTTGTTGACAGCCTTCCAACAATAGTGTCTCCTAGTTAAATTCAGTATGCTCTATAGTAAATTTCTGGGATGGTGTCCAAAGACTGAGTGTTGCAGAGCTCCCCTGCTACAGGAAAGCATGGAAGAGACAGTCAAGTTACCAGCTGGTGGATTATACTTGAGCAGATGAATAAGAGCTCTGCAGGCACCGAGTCAGAGACACTCAATGGCTTCTACAAGAGCCAGTTAAGACACAAGGTTTAAGGATCTCAATGTAACTTTAAGATAGTCACTTAATTGAGTTTCAACCCAACAGACACACCACCACTGAAGGGCTTAAGCTGCATGGGTGGGGCAGTGAAGGTTATCTTTGCGTTTGGCTGTACTCAGAGCCAGGGCCGGCTCCAGGCACCAGCCCACCAAGCTTGTGCTTGGGGCGGCACCTGGAGGGGGGGGGGCGGCGGCGTGGTGCTCCGGCTCCGGCCGCCGGGGAGAGCGGCGCCGCAGTGGGCTCGCCGCGCTCTGCCCGCCAGGGAGAGCGGGGCCCCGGCCGGGCTCGCCACCCTCCCTCCAGTGCTCCGGCCGGTTGGGGAGAGCGGCCCGCGGCCGGGCTCGGCGCCCTCCCCTGCCGCGCTGGGGGTGGGAGGGGCGCGGTGGGAGGCTTTTTTGCCTGGGGCGGCAAAAAAGCCAGAGCCGGCCCTGCTCAGAGCCACCCTTAATGGAGCATTGAGGGCTCTGTTCCTGCAGTTGAAAGGAACAGTTTCACTATGTTCAATTAGTGCAGTTTGCAAGTAAGTTTTATACCAGGTTAACCTTAGTGTCAAGTGCAAGGACACCCCTATCCAAAAGAGAATTGTGAACTATACCTGTAGGTTGTATCATCGGCAAGAGGTGGGTTACAGGCACCGGGGAAGTTTGGGTCATATAAACAAGTCACATCGTCTCCCACTCTGAAGAGGTATTGTTTCAAGACATCTGAAACTTTTTTCACATTTACAACATCAGCCAGCAGGGGGGGTGATGCACAATTGGGCACATTAAACAATGCAGCCCTGTAAGGTCCAAGTTGTCCTCCGTTGGTGTCTTGGAAAGTGGTGTTGAGAGGTTTGCTGCTGTTGTCAGTCACAGCTGAGTTTACAGTGCTTGCTGCAGGAGAGATTGGATACTTCAGTATAACATTTGTGACACGAGCCCTTCCCATCCACCCACCAACATTGAACCCTCAGCTTTGTCAAAAGGAATTACCCAAACCAACCCACCATGTTCAATTTTAATTTTTAGGGGCCCAACAGACCCTTTCCTTTGCCCCATACCCCTACTACATCACTACCAGTGGGCACAGCAGAGGCCAGAAGAGATACAGATCCAAGACCAGCACTGGTGGTGGGAGGGGAGCATTTTCTGTAGCACTGGTTCTGTCCTGCCAAGCCATGAATCAGTTTACTCTCAGAGGCCTTGTTTGCCTCCATCACAAGGCATGTAAGGAGCACCTGTGCTCTTATCTCCCCTATGCCTGTAGCTGTCTGACAAGACAGCCTGGGGAAAGGAGTGCCTCTATGGGCTGCTCCCCTTCAGCGTGGAGTAAATTGTCAGGGTGTATTGCTCCCAAACAGCCTGAAAAGGGACATCAGGGGAAAGCTGAGGGAGCTTGGAAGGCTGGTTAATTAAACCAGGTCCTCCCTCAAGTGACAAGCCAACAGTGGATCCTGTAGGCTTCCTTCCCAGTGGGTTTTTGGGTCTGTGTAGCTACCCCAGCCCTCTCTGCTCCACTTCTGAGTGGGGGATGGGTGAATCCCTTGCTCTGAGAGGGCTCTAGGTATTCTCACTCACACACAAAGACAGGCGCCGTATGTCCTTCCTAGCATTAGATCAAAAGACTCTCAGGAGGCCCACAGAGGGACAGCTGTCAACACTACAGCTATCAGGAAGGGGCTTGTGGGGACCAACCCAGCAAGCTCTGCTGATGCCCACAAACACTCTTGTACTTGAGCCTCTGCCACTTTTAGTGGGTACAAATGCTCTCATTCCTGCCTCCGTAGGTGTCCCCCACCACAAGAACTGAGGAGCAGCCTCTCAGCACCTTCGGACAGCTCAGTATGTGAGGATGGAACAGAATCCCTCCCCACCCCAGGGCCAAGCTTCTCCTTACCAGTCAATCTTTGGGAAACCCCCCACCTCATCCTCTCCCCTCATAGTGCTGAGGCTCTGACACAGAATGCAACCGCTCCTCTTCTCAGGTCATGCAGCTGCTCTTTGTAACTAGCCCCACCCCACCCCCACCAGTGAATAAACCAAGGAGCAGGGTCAGGACTTATCCCTGCAGGAAGGAGAGGCAGCTGAACCAAACCCTCCGCCTCCCAAATAGTGTAAGGCAACAGTCTGGCCTTTATTCACCCCAGCCCTCTCCTGCCCACCAGGGAGAGAGTCAGTACTGAGAGTGCAGCCACACTAAGGCCCAGCTTTAAGTATTTGATATGTGGTAATGCATTTAAATTTGCCAATCCAGGCCTCCCACCCACCCCACAAGTCACCATGAAGTAGTAGTATGGTAGTTCATGGGCAAGTTCCATCTACCCCATAGTGTAATCCCAGAAAAAAATTCACGTGTCAGAGATTAGTAACAATGTGGGCACTGATCAAGTTAGCATAAAGCCTCACACCTAGTGGGGTTCCCTTCTCAAACATTCAGTAGAGGATCTCTGCACATTATAAAGGCAGAGCGTGTTCCTTTGATAGCAGGGAATAAGCCAAGTACTCCTAGGCTAGACAGGACTATACAATGTACATAAGGTTCTGAGGAAGTTAAATCCATGTCAGTAATGCTTCCCCTCACCCCGTGGGGTATCTTAGCATGATGAAACATGCTGTTTTCTAAGGCAGACACAAACTTTAAAGAAATTGTCCCAGTTCAACAAGTAGTCAGGGAATGTTTCCTCATTTCAATGGCTGAATGCAATTCCTCCAAGCATAAGTTCTTCCTTTGTAGCTGTGCACGTGTTTTATTTATGGAGTGCATGCTATGGAATTTACTGTATGTAGAACGGATAGAGTAGTTTGAGAGGAGTTTCATAACAGATGGCTTTCAAGGTGGAATATTTTGAGACAAGCCAGACATCAGGAAAGTTTTTATAAAAACTTCTACAGATAGTGCACTTCCTGGAGCCATTATGTGAAACAGCTGTGTTTTAGTACTAAGGGCATGTCTTCACTAGCAACGTCAAAGCACTGCCGCAGCACCACTTTAATGTGACTGTGTAGTTGCAGCATAGTACTGGGAGAGAGAGCAGCACTATTAAACAAACAAACACACACATACACACCCCTCCACAAGGGACATAGCTACCAGCACTGGGAGCACAGCGCTGGTGCACTGTCTACACTGGCACTTTACAGCGCTGAAACTTGCAGCACTCAGGGGTGTGTTTTTTCACACCCCTGAGCGAGAAAGTTGCAGCACTGTAAAGTGCCAGTGTAGACAAGCCCCAAGACATCCCATAATACCAGCACATTCACGGGTACTCAGGACAGTTGCGTCTTTTGCAGGAGTTATCTTAAGTATTTAGTCAGAGTTGAGGTTCTTTAGTCATGGGAACTAGGGATGTGCCTGTCAGCTAATTGAATTTCCTGTGCTATTAGTTTGTTACTGCCAGACTTACACAAGGTCTCATTTCCTGTCTCTGATTTGAGGAGAGAAAGAATCTTGTAGCAACTATAGCCTATTATTTGAAACCAACACACACTCTTTGAAGGCTCATCCTTCTTTGCCTAGACTCGAGCCTCCTGAAATTAGCTTGGCTCTGAGGAAGTCCACTTAGCACTCAAGTGTTGCTAAATTGACTGCCCATACAGTTTGCATCCTTTAAACAGCAAAGCTAGAAGCAGCAGCAATCTAAGCTTCCTTTTTACTACCCTCACCAGGAAGTCGCCTCATCTTTTTCTTCATTAGAAAGTGTACTCCTGTTTGAGCAGTCCAGTTAACTCACCTGATGCTAAATTGATCAGAATAGACAAGGACCAGTCATGTGCAACATTAGCACAGTTAGAGCACCCACGACTAGCTGACAATAGTGAACATGCTTGGTTCTTGTCTATGCTGACCAGTCAGCCATAGTCAGTATAATGTCAGCCAACTTCATTGTGATCATGCTGAAGTGCTAGGGCTAAAGTTTTTGTTAAGACCAGTCCTAGCAGAGAACAGAGAACAGGGAACAGACAGTCAATTGGTATAGATCAGCAGGGCTCCATTAAAGCTAGTAGAGATATACCACTTTACACCCTCTGTGGATCTGGCTTTTGTTCTAGATGTACTTTAGCCCTTCTTCTCTTTGCCCTGGCTTCCAATTACAAGTGGACACTTGTCACACACACTGCCAGCAGAAGTGGAGGCCATCAAGTTTTAAAGAATTACATTACATAGCTTCAAAGTGGGCAGGGGAGAGAAAGGAAATCAAGCCAGATACTTACCAGAGTCAGCCATTGCATACAAGTAGACCACATAGGAGCTACCTGGAGACAGTGAATCATCAAACACACAGAATGGTTTCTCTAGAGCAATTGTAGTAAGGGTAGGATTGTTTGTAGCAAGTTTGGGGTTTGCAATCTGAGGCCTCAAATTCTGAGCTAGAAGAGACAGGGAATAGAAAAGTGTAATATTTAATCAGTTGCCCCCTCAGATATAACCACAATGTTTAAATAATAAGACAATTTGAAATGAAAGGTGGGTTTGGACCCTGTACTGGGAATATTTCTGAGCCATGCTCCATCCCTCTCACACCCCACCCTCTTTTCTGGAAAGAGGACAAAGCCACAAGCAATACAGTCACTTCTTGCAACCTCTGGATACAGTTAGTGCTAGCAAGGAACTCAGGGGCAAATCTATTATATCCTCAAGTGGACTAGAGAGCAATTTCAGCAAGTCCTGAGTAGAGGGACAGAGGAGGGTGCGTTCATTCTCTAGGTCTCCTGAATTAGAGGAAAAAAGAAAAGAAGAAAAAAAAAAAAGAGAGAGAGAGCATGAGCACACCCAAGTAGGGATTAGTACTAGACTCCCACACCTCACCCCATCTCCAAGTCTTTCAGGGCAGTACAAGCAACAACCCCTGCAAAAAGCTTTATGCTCAAGACTGAGTCTGGTGACACTTCTCAGCCCCACCCCCCAGTTTCCCGACTACTTCAAACACTGGACCAACTCAGAACAAAGACAAGACTCAGTTTGCTTGGGACTGCTTTATCGCTTGAAGCAAAGCCATTTAAATACAGATTTGCAATCCCTAATCATCCCCGCTCTGCCCCCAAAACTCAGTGGGTAGGGGGAAGACATCTAAAGCCTTTAAATTAAGACAGGGGAAATAAAAAGAGTTCATTGTTTGTGATCACAGACCAGAAAGTGAGGAGACTTGAATCTCAGTGGGAGAGATCACAGGCAGACAGATACCACTTACCCACACACAGCTGCCCCAGCCAGCAAAGAGCTAGCACAACCCAATGGCCCTGCATGCTCAGGCACTGTAGAGAATCCCCCACAAAAACTATGCTAGAGGATAGCTGTTGACCAAAATCACTGCAACAGCTCGTTGCTTTGTATCCTCTGTGCTTGAACTGAACACACCTGAATCTCCTCACCTGCCAGTAAGTAACCTGCAGTGTTGTGCCCTAACTAACCCAACAGCCTCTCCCTCCAGCCAATCAGCAGCTGGCTTTGCAATCCCTCTCTCAGCCTATTTGCATTCCTTCTCCTCCCCACCCACCGGCACACACAAGTGTATCCAGGCTGCAGGTGAAGCAGGGGATAGAGGCCCTGCCCCTGCCCAACACCATCTCTTAAGGCATGGAGAGAGGCACAGTCCATCTCCCACAGGTGCAGCTGCAATGTGTTTCCATCATCCCTTTAAATGGCTTTGGTCCTGCCCCACTGTTTCCCTTTCACACCTGCTAGGAAAGGGGGCTGAGATCATTTGTATAAAGGTGTGGGTTAGAGGTAAGCCTAAGAAGAAGTCCAAATGGAGGGGACTGACTATTTGAATCCTGATTCTGATCTAATTTTTGAAATGGTCCCATCTGAAGCCAAATTCAGAATTTATCCAGCCTGAATTTTGCTTCTTGGGGTTATCTTGTATAAAAAACACAATGGATCTGATTCCTGTTATATTAATGTGAATCAGAGGTAAATTCACTGAAGTCAATGGAATTGCACCAATGGCAAACCAGCGTGAGAGAATTGGACTTGTTTTATTGAATTATTGAAGTGGGAAGATCCTGGACCTTCCTCATTATGTACTGCTGTCATTGATGATATATGGGCTTCTAGCTCTGACCATGCAGCTGATAATCCCATATTTTAAAATAAACAAAACAAGGCAAAAGAACCATCCCAGTTCCCTAAAAAAATTTACAGCATAAGTGGGCCAAATTATTCTTGAAGCAATTGCAGTTAGTACAGATTTATACCACTATCATTATGATCCAACTTTATCTCCCGAATTGTACTTTTTTAGGATAAACCACTTGCCCCTGAAAACTCTGTGAAATTGTAATCAAACGGTTATAATGTAGCTTCCTCCTCCTATGTGTCTCATTCTGTATCACATTTTATATATCAGTTTAAATGTATTAGGTTTGAATCTCCTCTCACACCACTGTTACAAGGGTACAGTATAACTCCACTGACTACAGGGAGTTATTCCTAATTTACATTGGTGTCTGTGTGATCAGACTCAGTCCCAGTGTTTCTTACAACACAATAATGTATTCTGTGCCAAATTCTGTGTTGGAACAGCTCCATTGAAGTCAATAGCGATAAACCAGAAAAGATTTCATCCCTCTGACTTCTATTTTCTGTGATGCTATTTGATAACATTTGCACTGGGAGGTTTGTTTGCACAACCTTTTTACTGACCTGCTAAAGAGCATTTTTGTCCATTAATGCATAACATAAGGCAATACATATGATGCATAGGGAAGAAGGCCAAAAATGAAAAAAAATCTGAATATTCAGCAGAAACAGAGTTTACTGAACCTCAGGTTCCCTTCATCCTTTAGTCAAGCCAGTGCTTTCTTTAACAACTAGCCCTGTTAGAGCTGATCTCAAATTCCTCACTCAGGTAAAACTCCCAGTGTGAGTTTTGATAAGCTCAGGAGTGTGGAGTCAGACACATTATTTGCACAATCTCCAAACAATTAAGTGAGGAAATCGAGGAAAACAGAGATGAAAAATCCTCTATTTCATCTCATGCAATCTATTATCACTGCATGATTATTCCCCACCATACATTTTCCTGCATTTTAACAAAAAATCAGATAAGAATAAAAGTAAAACAAAAATCAACAAATTAAGGCCCAGAAAAAGTCTTCCTATTAATTTCAGTTTTAAAATAATAATTTGCTTTGATTTGTAATGATCAAACAGATGAATCCTGCAGTGGGAGTTCTGCCTGAGTGAGGATTGTGGTATCTGTTCCTCAGGCCCTGATCCTGCAAAGACTTATAGAGGTATTTAATTTTACTACCATGAGCAGTTCCATTGATTTCAATGGGACTGCTCATAGTAGTAAAGTTAAGCACCTGTGTAAGTGTTTTCAGGATTGGGGCCTTATTCATTATTTTTCATAAGGAGAAATACAGAGAGATTTATTTATTCAGATTTATTCAGGTTTAATTTAGTATGAAGTCATCTAATCTTTCAGTGTAGCTGAACAGCCACTCACAATGAGAACATTATTGTGTATATTGTATTATTTCAAAATTATTTCATGTTTAAATGTATCCGAAACAGAGGTAGAAAAATAGTACAATGAGCAGTCTCAGCTACATCATAATTTTGAAACTTCTTATCTATCTGTGCCAACAGAGGAGCCCTAAGTTAGGGCTAGATTTCATCCTCATTTACACTGACATAAGTCCATAATAACATCATGGAAGGCAGTTAGTATGGATTTATATTGATGTAACTGAGAACAGAATTTGACCCATATTTATTTTGACTAGGGCTGTCGATTAATCACAGTTAACTCACACGATTTACTCAAAAATATTAATTGCGATTCATTGCAGTTTTAATCACTCTGTTAAACAATAGAATACCAATTGAAATTTATTAACTATTTTGGATGTTTTTCTATATTTTCATATAGTATTCTGTGTTGTAATTGAAATAAAATTGTATATTGTTTATTACAAATATTTGCACTGTAAAAATGATAAACAAAAGAAATAGTATTTTTCAATTCACCTCATGCAAGTACTGTAGTGCAATCTCTTTGTCGTGAAAGTGCAACTTACAAATGTAGATTTTTTTTTGTTACATAACTTCACTCAAAACCAAAACAGTGTCAAACTTCAGAGCCTACGAGTCCACTCAGTCCTACTTCTTGTTCAGCCAATCGCTAAGACAAACAAGTTTGTTTTCATTTACAGGAGATAATGCTGCTCACTTCTTATTTACAATGTTACCTGAAAGTGAGAACAGGCATTTGCATGGCACTTTTGCAAGGTATTTACGTGCCAGATATGCTAAACATTCGTAGGCCCCTTCATGCTTCGACCACCTTTCCAGAGGACATGCTTCCATGCTGATGATGCGCGTTAAAAAAATAATGTGTTAATTAAATTTGTGACTGAACTCCTTGGGGGAGAATTGTATGTCCCCCGTTCTATTTTACCTGCATTCTGCCACATATTTCATGTTATAGCAGTCTCGAATGATGACCCAGCACATTTTCATTTTAAAAACACTTTCACTGCAGATTTGACAAAACGCAAAGAAGGTAGCAATGTGAGATTTCTAAAGATAGCTACAGCACTCGACCCAAGGTTTAAGAATCTGAAGTGCCTTCCAAAATCTGAGAGGGACGAGGTGTGGAGCATGCTTTCAGAAGTCTTAAAAGAGCAACACTCCGATGCAGAAACTACAGAACCCGAACCACCAAAAAAGAAAATCAAGCTTCTGCTGGTGGCATCTGACTCAGATAATAAAAATGAACATGCATCAGTTCACACTGCTTTGGATTGTACGTAGCCTGGACGTATGTAGCCTGGAATGGTGGTTGAAGCATGAAGAGAGGACATATGAATCTTTAGTGCGACGCTGGCTACAACAGTGCCATGAGAACATCTGTTCTCACTTTCAGGTGACATTGTAAACAAGAAGCGGGCAGCATTATCTTCTGCAAATGTAAACAAACTTGTTTGTCTGAGCGATTGGCTGAACAAGAAGTAGGACTGAGTGGACTTGCAGGCTCTAAAATTTTACATTGTTTTATTTTTGAATGCAGTTTTTTTTCTACATAATTCTACATTTGTAAGTTCAACTTTCATGATAAAGAGATTGCACTACAGTACTGGTATTAGGTGAATTGAAAAATACTATTTCTTTTGTTTTGTACAGTACAAATACTTGTAATCAAAAATATATATAAAGTGAGCACTGTACACTTTGTATTCTGTGTTGTAATTGAAATAGGTATATTTGAAAATGTAGAAAACATCCAAAAATATTTAAATAAATGGTATTCATAGAATCATAGAACTGGAAGGGACCTCGAGAGGTCAGCTAGTCCAGTCCCCTGCACTCAAGGCAGGACAAAGTATTATCTAGACCAGTGGATCTCAAACTTTTTTCTGGTGACCCCTTTCACATAGCAAGCCTCTGAGTGTGACCCCCCCTTATAAATTAAAAACACTTTTAAATATATTTAACACTATTATAAAGGTGGAGGCAAAGCGGGGTTTGGGGTGGAGGTTGACATCTTGCGACGCCCCCATGAATAGCCTTGCGACCCCCTGAGGGGTCCCGACCCCCAGTTTGAGAACCCCTGATCTAGCCCATCCCTGACACGTGTTTGTCCAACCTGCTCTTAAAAATCCCCAATGATGGAGATTCCACAACCTCCCTAGGCAATTTATTCTCGTGTTTAACCACTCTGACAGGAAGTTTTTCTTAATGTCCAACCTAAATCACCCTTGCTGCAATTTAAGCCCATTGCTTCTTGTCCTATCCTCAGAGGTTAAGAAGAACAATTTTTCTTCCTCCTCCTTGTAACAGCCTTTTATGTACTTGAACACTGTTGTCATGTCCCCTCTCAGTCTTCTCTTCTCCAGACTAAACAAACCCAATTTTTTCAATCTTCCCTTATAGGTCATGTTTTCTAGATCTTTAATCATTTTTGTTGCTCTTCTCTGGACTTTCTCCAATTTATCCACATCTTTCCTGAAATGTGGCGCCCAGAACTGGACACAATACTCAAATTAAGGCCTAATCAGCGCCGAGTAGAGAGGAAGAATTACTTCTCGTGTCTTGCTTATAATACTCCTGTTAATACATCCCAGAATGATGTTTGGTTTTTTTTGCAACAGCATTACACAGTTGACTCATATTTAGGTTGTGATCCACTATGACCCCCAGATCCCTTTCTGCAGTACTCCTTCCTAGGCAGTCATTTATTTCCTATTTTGTATGTGTACAACTGATTGTTCCTTCCTAAGTGGAGTACTTTGCATTTGTCCTTATTGAATTTCATCCTATTTACTTCAGACCATTTCTTTAGTTTGTCCAGATCATTTTGAATTTTAATCCTGTCCTCCAAAGCACTTGCAACTCCTCCCAGCTTGGTATCATCTGCAAACTTTATAAGTGTACTCTCTATGCCATTATCTAAATCATTGATGAAGATATTGAACAGAACCGGACCCAGAACCGATCCCTACAGGACCCCACTTGTTATGCCCTTCCAGCATGACTGTGAACCACTGATAACTACTCTCTGGGAACGATTTTCCAACCAGTTATTCACCCACCTTATAGTAGTTCCATCTAGGTTGTATTTCCCTAGTTTGTTTATGAGAGATTATGCGAGACAGTATCAAAAGCCTTACTAAAGTCAAGATATACCACATCTACCTCTTCTCCCCTATCCACAAGGCTTGTTACCCTGTCAAAGAAAGCTATCAGGTTGGTTCGACATGATTTGTTCTTGACAAATCCATGCTGACTGTTATTTATCACCTTATTATCTTCTAGGTGTTTGCAAATTGATTGCTTAATTATTTGCTCCATTATCTTTCTGGGTACAGAAGTTAAGCTGACTGGTCTGTAATTCCCCTGGTTGTCCTTATTTCCCTTTTTATAGATGGGCACTATATTTGCCCTTTTCCAGTCGTCTGGAATGTCTCCCATCTTCCATGACTTTTCAAAGATAATTGCTAATGGCTCAGATATCTCCTCAGTTAGCTCCTTGAGTATTCTAGGATGCATTTCATCAGGCCCTGGTGATTTGAAGACATCTAACTTGTCTGAGTAATTTTTAACTTGTTCTTTCCCTATTTTAGACTCTGATCCTACCTCATTTTCACTGGCATTCACTATGTTACATGTCTAATCACCACCAACCTTCTTGGTGAAAACTGAAACAAAGAAGTCATTAAGCACCTCTGCCATTTCCACATTTTCTGTTATTGTCTTCCCCCCTCATTGAATAACAGGCCTACTCTGTCCTTGGTCTTTCTCTTGCTTCTAATGTATTTGTAGAATGTTTTCTTGTTTCCTTTTATGTCCCTAGCTAGTTTGATCTCATTTTGTGCCTTGGGTTTTCTAATTTTATCCCTACATACTTGTGTTATTTGTTTATATTCATCCTTTGTAATTTGACCGAGTTTCCACTTTTTGTAGGACTCTTTTTTGAGTTTTAGATCATTGAAGATCTCCTGGTTAAGCCAGGGTGGTCTCTTGCCATACTTCCTATCTTTCCTACACAGTGGGATAGTTTGCTCTTGTGCCCTTAATAATGTCTCTTTGAAAAACTGCCAACTGTTTTTCCCCTTAGAGACTAGCTTCCCATTGGATTTTACCTACCAACTCCCTGAATGTGCTAAAGTCTGCCTTCTTGAAACCATTGTCTTTATTGTGCTGTTCTCCCTCCTACCATTCCTTAGAATTGTGAACTCTACCATTTCATGATCACTTTCACCCAAGCTGCCTTCCACTTTCAAATTCTCAACCAGTTCCTCCCTATTTGTCAAAATCAAATCTAGAACAGCCTCCCCCCAGTAGCTTTCTCCACCTTCTGAAATAAAAAATGGTCTCCAATACATTCCAAGAACTTGTTGGATAATCTGTGCCCTGCTGTGTTATTTTCCCAACAGATGTCTGGGTAGTTGAAGTCCCCCATCACCACCAAGTCCTGTGCTTTGGATGATTTTGTTAGTTGTTTAAAAAAAGCCTCATTCACCTCTACTTCCTGGTTTGGTGGTCTGTAGTAGACCCTTACCATGACATCACCCTTGTTTTTTACCCCTTTTATCCTTACCCAGAGACTTTCAACAAGTCTGTCTCTTATTTCTATCTCAACCTCAGTCCAGGTGTATACATTTTTAATATATAAGGCAACACCTCCTCCCTTTTTTACCTGCCTGTCCTTCCTGAGCAAGCTGTATCCTTCTATACCAATATTCCAGTCATGCATATTATCCCACCAAGTCTCAGTGATGCCGACTATGTCATAGTTGTGTTTATTTACTAGCATTTCAAGTTCTTCCTGCTTATTCCCCATACTTCTCGTATTACTATACAGACATCTAAGATACTGATTTGATCCCCCCGCCCAGTTCTGTCTTGTCTCTCCCTTATTTCTGCTATAACAGCCCCCCAGATTCCGACCCTTCTCCCAGGTCTCCATGTTTTTGACTTACCCATGGGCTTTGGTCACCTGGCCCTGTTGAACCTAGTTTAAAGCCCTCGGGTTAGCCAGTCTGTATTCTATTGTTGTTTAACAGTGCAATTGCGATTAATTGTGATTAATTTTTTTTATTGCACGATGAATTTTTTTAATCGCTTGACAGCCCTAATTTTGACCCATATGTTACCTTCCTGTGCCAAAGCGAGCACTGGGGAAGAAATCAATATAAATCTCTATGGAAATCCAGAATCCCTACTGGCGCAACAGGACCAAATTTCTGCTCTAAGTTATACTAGTGCAATTCTGAAATAACTCCATTGCAGCCCATAGAGTTATTTTGGATGTACACCTTTGTCACAGAGAGCAGAGTTTTGCCTAAACTCTGAGCATTCCCACTTGCTCAATCTCATGCGAGTATGGAGTAGATAGGAGGTGGGGCCGAAAAGAGATCCATGAGGATCTGGAGTCTAAACCTAGTATATCTAGCTGCATACTGGGGCTAACGGAATTACAATGTCCAATCTGGAGATAACTGTGGTGACTTCCTATCATCCAAGCAGGTTTGTCGCCATGTCAGTAGAGAGACCAGGTGGGTGAGGTAATATCTTTTATGGGACTAACTTCTGTTGGTGAGAGAGAGAGAAGCTTTCGAGCTACACAGAGCTCTTCTTCAAGTCTGGGAAAGGTATTAAGAGTGTCACAGCTAAATACAAGATCGAACACATAGTTGAGCATAAGTAGCACATTATTATAAGAGATCATTCAAGTCACAGGGAAAAAAAGGAGGGTGTGTAGGTTACAGATTGATGTAATAAACCATAAATCCAGTGTCTTTATTAAGACTATGATTTTTGGTGCTTAGCAAAGTTATGAATTTAAGCTCCCAGGTTCAACTTTTGAAAGTGTTGTGCAGGTTTCTTTTGAGGATGAGGACTGATAGGTCCGATATAGAGTGATCGCTTTGTGAAAAGTATTCACCCACAGGTGATAGGGTGTTTTTTGTCCTTTATCATTTCCTGTGTGAATTCATTCGAGAGTGTAGTGATTGTCTTCGTTTCACCCACATAGTTGTTATTGGGGCATTTAGTCCACTAGATGAGGTACACCACATGTTGTGATAGGCATGTGTAGGATCCAGGCAGGATGTGATTCCTCTTTGAGTTGGTGTGTCCTGGTCTGTGCAGAGCTTTCTTCTGATGATGAGTTTGGAGAGGCTTGGGGGTTGTTTGAAGGCCAGAAGAGGGGTTCAGGAAAAATTTCTTTCAGGATGGGATCCCCATTGAGTATGACCTGTAGATATTTGATGATACCCCATATGGGTTCCGTTGTGGGGTTGTAAGTTATAACTAGGGCTGTGCGATCGGAAAGGGTATTTGGGTGGCCTGTTCCATGATGTGCTCTATTTCTCTTGTGGAGTGTCCTTGTTTGGTGAAGGCGGTGTTAAGATGTATATCCCGGACTTTCTCCTCAGAGCATATTCTGTGGTATCTGAGTACCTGGCTGCAGATAACAATTTTCTTGGTATGTTTGGGGTGGCTACTGGATCTGCGAAAGTAGGTGTGATCTGTAGATTTCTTGTATATAGTTGTCTGTAGGGTTCCATTGTTGAAGCTAATCATGATGTCCAGGAAGCTGATGCTAGTGTGTGAGTGGTCCAGAGAGAATTTAATGGATGCATAGTGGTTGTTGAAGTTGTGGTGGAAATATTTTAAGTCATCTGTCCAGAGGATGAAAATATCGTAGCTATATCTCAGGTATCTCATTGGTTTTGTGGTGCATTTGTCCAGAAATTCTTCTTCAAGGTGGCCCATGACAAGGTTGGCATATTGGGGAGCCATCCTAGTACCCATGGCTATTCCCATGGTCCTCAACCTTGATGATTATGTTAATGAGGCCATTTGACAACTCTCCAACACCATCTACTATAAAGAAAACAAAGAAGACCCACACCCCAGTTTGCCCAGAAATAGAAGGATATCAGCAAATCCTTCCCCAAACAACTCCAAGAGAAACTCTACAAACTCATCTCCCAAGAACCCATCCCAGGGATCTTCTACGTGCTTCCCAAGATACACAAAGAAGGGAACCCAGGTAAACCCCTCATATCTGGCCTCAGCACTCTTACTGAAGGAATATCGGGACTCTTAAAAACCATCCTCCAATCACTCACCACAAAAAGGGCCAGCTTTCTCCAGCACACAACTGACTTCCTCCACAAACTCTGCAACATGAACTACCTCCCTCAAAACACCATCCTTGCCACCATGGATGTCACTGCCCTATACACCAACATCCCTCACAACGATGGCATAGCTGCCTGCCTCAACTATTTACAAAACAGTGGACAACCCTCAGATCTCCACCCCAAACACATTGCCAACCTCATCCATTTCATCCTCACCCATAACAATTTTACATTCAACAACGAACATTTGTCCAAACCATGGACATCATGGTAGCAGCTTTATTGATCAGTTCAGGAAAGGCATTTCATGACCAACAGGTAGAATAAATGAGAGTGCAGAAACAGTTGTTGAAGAAATGGACACTTGAGTGATCAAGGCTGGGCAGGGAGTGACACTGACATAGGGTATGTCTACATTTGAGCTGGTAGGTGTGATTCCCAGCTCATGTAGACATACTCGATCTAACACCTAAAAAGAGCAGTGTGTCCATTGGTGGCAGTTCAGGCTTGCCACCTGTGTCAATGCGGCCACACCGCTATTTTTAGGTGCTAGCTTGAGCACACATTGCACGGGTACATGTACATGAGCTGGGAATCACACCTGCCAGATCAAATGTAGACGTACCTATAGACAAAAATGAATGTGACGAGACGAAGCTGACATTTGATGCACTGGAAAATGAAGAGCTAGTGGAAGGATTTAAAGTGGGGATGATGTAGTTGGAGAAACAGCTAAGGAAGATTATTTTATCAGCTATAGTTTATGGACTAGTGCGGTGATGTGGGGATAGGGAAGGCAGCAGCAGTCAGGATGTGAGAGAATGGAAGGCTGAGATGGAGAAGGAATTTGCCTGTGTATCAACTGTAGAAGAACTGTATCAACTGCCTTAGCCACTGGGCTACAGGAATTGTGGTGTGGATATTTCTCACTCTCCTGTTGAAACTATTTCACTGTGTATAAATAATTAAACAGTCATTGGAGCAGGGTCTTGGTCTCCCATATCCTAGGGTACAGAGTCAGTCTCGCACTCTCTCTGTCTCGTCCAATGATTATTCATTGTCATTCATAATGACATAATGAATAGTCATTGGCCAGGAAAAGACCATGAGACTGATTCTGCAGCTTGGTGATTAGGTTAGTCACTTAGGCTGCAGGAAACACATGTTCAAATCTTTTCTCTACATCAAGCAGAGGGCGAAAATTAAACGTGAGTCTCCCCCAACCCAGGCAAGTGCCTTAACCACTAAGCTAAAGGTCACAAGTGACCTTCTCTTTGCCTGGTAACCTAGGGTTACCATATTTTAATAAAATAAAAGGAGGACACTCGACGGAGCCCCGGCCCCGCCTCAACTCCATCCCAGCCCCGCCCCAACTCCGCCCCCTCCCCTGAACGCTCTGCCCCCTGCTCCTCCCCCTCCCCTGCTTCCCGCGAATCAAATGTTCGCGGGAAGCCTGAAACAGGCAGGCAGCAGGTAAGCTGGGGCGGTGGCGGGGGGGGGGCGCGAGGAGGCGCGGCCCAGTCCGGCCCCCCCGGCCGAGCGGCTCCCTCCGGCGGCCGGCCCTGGACAAGAGGCTCTGGCCCCGGCGTCTCCGGCCCGGCTCAGCTCAGGCCCTGGGGCGCCGGCCCCGGTTCCGGCCGAGCGCTCCGGCCCGCCCTGGCCCTGGCGGCTCCAGCCCCAGCCCTAGCGATTTCGGCTCGGGCCCAAGGGCACCAGCCCCGGCTCCGGCCGAGCGGCACCGGCCGGCGGCCGAGCACCTCCAGCCCCAGTCCCAGCGGCTCCGGCCCGGCTCGGCTCGGGCCCCGGTTCCTGCTGAGTAGCTCTGGCCCCGGCCCTAGGTGAGCGGCGCCGGCCGGCGGCCGAGCACCCCAGCCCCGGTCCCAGCGGTTCCGGCCTGGCTCGGCTCGGGCCCCGGTTCCGGCCGACCGGCTCCGGCCGGGCCTCAGCCCCGGCCCTGGCCGAGTGGCACCGGCCGGCGGCTGAGCACCATCGGCTCCAGCGGCTCCGGCTCTGGCCCCAGCGGCTCCAGCCCGGACCCAAGCCCCACGACCCCTCCCTATTTTCCCGGACATGTCCGGCTTTTTGGAATTTCCTCCTGGACGGGGATTTGAGGACCAAAAAGCCGGACATGTCCGGGAAAATCCAGACGTATGGTAACCCTAGGTAACCTACTTCTCTTTCCCCTTCCCTTAGTGTTTGGTGAATCTAATCCTTTGCTTTTGTCAAAATCAAAATGAAAATGTTCAGGTCAAATCAAAGTGAAATGTTTCATTTTAATGCAATTCAAAAAAATTTCCACTTTTCAATTCCCCCAAAACTTTTGAAAATTTTCATTTTTGGTTTGATGCAAAACAAACCTTTTTTAAAATTTATTTATTTTTCAAAATTGCCACCGAACCAAAAAATCCATTATTTGCCCAGCTCTAGTCCTGCATATACTTTTGGCTTCCTGGGAGCATGGTTTCTTGTCCACTGCTACCTCTGGGACCTCTCCATAAGGGGAATTCTACAACACAGTGGAAGCGTCACTGTTACTTGGCTCATTACAGGAATTTCCAGGTAAAATGTTATGGTCTGTATTAGCAGGAGATCAGACTAGCTGATCATAATGATTTCTTCTGGCCTTAAAATCTAGGAATCTCAAAAAGTTAGTGCAGCCTCAGGATGCATTAACTTTTTCACAGGTTTCCTGCCTCCCCAGTTCTTTACCTTACTATGCATAAGTCCTGGGCCCCAGCCATGGACTATGGGGAAAAGGAAAATGTTGTTATGAAGGCAGCCAACTCCTTCCTTTCAGCACAGAAATAGAGAGTTCCATGCTGAGTGCATCCCATCTGCATGCAGATTTAGGCAGCATAACTCACTGAGCCATTGATCTCCCTAACTCAAAAATCTTTTATGTGTCCATGAGGAAATAGTAGGCAGTTCTTAAGAGAAACTCTTGGTCTTTTTTTTTTTTTTTTTTTTTTAATTAAAACTATTTTTTAACAATTTAAAGTTCGGACAAGGAAGCATGAGGAAATGAAAAAACGAATTTTACGTAAGAGGCCAGACCCACAGCTGATATAAGCTAGTATAGCTCTACTGAAATCACTCTGCACCAACGGAGGATCTGGCCCCAGGTATTTTTTGTATTCCTAACAGAATTCATGTAAGAGATCTTATTGCTGCAGTAAAATCTAACAATTCTGAAACTTTGAAATATCTGTAACATGGAGCAGCTAGGAGTTAAAAATGAAAGTTCCCTTCCTTGTGCTTGGACTGAGTTGTTGTTATTTCCTGTGATGAGGAAATGGGTTAGAATCTAATTTTGTGTTTTATGCACTTTGTGCTGTTAAAAGCCACTAAGGCCTGGTCTACACTACGAGTTTAGGTCGACTTTAGCCGCGTTAAATTGACTTAAGCCTGGACACGTTTACACTACGAAGCCCTTTCTTTCGACTTAAAGGGCCCTTTAAACCGGTTTCTTAACACCACCTCGACGAGGGGATTAGCGATAAAATCGGCCTTAGGGGGTCGGAATTGGGTTAGTGTGGACGGAATTCGACATTATTGGCCTCCGGGAGCTATCCCACAGTGCTTCATTGTGACCGCTCTGGACAGCACTCTCATCTCAGATGCACTGGCCAGGTAGACAGGAAAAGCCCCGCGAACGTTTGAATTTCATTTCCTGTTTGCTCAGCGTGGAGAGCACAGGTGACCATGCAGAGCCCATCAGCACAGGTAACTGTCAAGGCTGATCCCCACTTTGAACCTTAGGGTACAAATGTAGGGGCCTGCATAAAAGCTTCTAAGCTTATCTACCAGCTTAGCTTTGGTCCGCTGCCACCATCACAAGAATTCCCTCCCTGGGAAGCCTTGAGAAACCTTTCACCAATTCCCTGGTGAACACAGATCCAAACTCCCTTGGATCTTAAAACAAGGAGAAATTAACCATCCCCCCTCCTTCCTCCCACCCTCCTTTCACCAACTCCTGGTGAATACAGATCCAAACCCCCTTGGATCTTAAAACAAGGAGAAATCAATCTGGTTCTTAAAAAAGAAGGCTTTTAATTAAAGAAAAAGGTAAAAATCATCTCTGTAAAATCAGTATGGAGAATACTTTACAGGGTAATCAAACTTAAAGAGCTCAGAGGACCCCCCCCTCTGTCTTAGGTTCAAAGTACAGCAAACAAAGATACACACTCTGGTAAAAAGGTACATTTACAAGTTGAGAAAACAAAGTAAATCTAAGACGCCTTGCTGTCTTTTTACTTACTAGTTTGAAATAGGAGAGACTTGTTTAGAAAGATGGGGGGAACCTGGATTGATGTCTGGTCCCTCTCAGTCCCAAGAGCGAACCCCCCTTAAAACAAAGAGCACACACAAAAGCCTTTCCCCCCCCAAGATTTGAAAGTATCTTGTCTCCTTATTGGTCCTTGGGGTCAGGTGGCAGCCAGGTTACCCGAGCTTCTTAACCCTTTACAGGTAAAAGGATTTGGAGTCTCTGTACACAGAGAGCTGTTACCCTTCCCTTTATAGTTATGACAGTAACCATGATGGAGTCCCAGTCCCAGTCCCAGGATCGCAGAAGAGCTCCAGCCTGGACCGAACGGGAGGTACGGGATCTGATCGCCATCTGGGGAGATGAAGCAGTGCTCGCCGAACTCCGAAGCAGTAAAAGAAATGGCAAAACATTAGAAAAGGTCTCCAAGGCCATGAAGGACAGAGGCCATAACAGGGACGCACAGCAGTGCCGCGTGAAAATTAAGGAGCTAAGGCAAGCCTACCACAAAGCCAGAGACGCAAACGGAAGGTCCGGGGCTGAGCCGCAAACATGCCGCTACTACGCGGAGCTGCATGCCATTGTAGGGGGTGCAGCCACCACTAGCCCAAGCGTGTGCTATCAGTCCCTCGCTGGAAACAGGGAAGCGGGTTCGGCGGACGAGCAAGATGAGGATGGAGAGAACATAGATAGCTCACAGCAGCAAGGAAGCGGAGAAACCAGTTACCCCAACAGCCAGGATATGTTTGTCACCCTGGACCTGGAACCAGTAACCCCCGAACTCACCCAAGACCCTGAGGGCACACAGGGGACCTCTGGTGAGTGTACCTTTGTAAATATTACACATGGTTTAAAAACAAGCGTGTTTAATGATTAATGATTAATTTGCCCTGGCAATCGCGGCCAGTACAGCTACTGGAAAAGTCTGTTAACGTGTATGGGGATGGAGCGGAAATCCTCCAGAGACATCTCCAGAAAGCTCTCCTTCATGTACTCCCAAAGCCTTTGCAAAAGGTTTCTGGGGAGGGCTGCCTTATCCCGTCCGCCATGGTAGGACACTTTACCACGCCAGGCCAGTAGCACGTAGTCTGGAATCATTGCATAACAAAGCATGGCAGCGTATGGTCCCGGTGTTTGCTGGCATGCAGACAACATCCATTCCTTATCGCTCTTTGTTATCCTCAGGAGAGTGATATCATTCACGGTCACCTGGTTGAAATGGCGCAATTTTATTAAGGGGACATTCAGAGGTGCCCCTTCCTGCTCTGCTGAACAGAAATATTCCCCGCTGTTAACCACGCGGTGGGGGGGAGGGGTGAAGTGACCATCCCAGAGAATTGGGTGTGTGGGGGAGGGGAGTTAGTTGGGTTTGTGCTGCATGTTAAACCTGAAATCGCAGCCCCTCCTTTTACATTGCAAACCCATTTTAAATGGCCAACCAAACGGGTGCTTGGTATGGGAAATGAGGGCAGTACTGTTTGAAACCATCCCCACATGTTAAGAAGGTTAAAAAAGCCCAAAGACTGTATGTCTTACCATGGCTGCCTGCAAGCTGAAATCTGTGTCCTGGCACTGCGTGAGTGATCTCTCACACCAAACCAGGAGACTCTCAATATAAGAGGAAAAATGCGACCTTGTAACGAAAGCACATGTGCTGTGTGATGTGAACAGCAAAATCTAACGTGAAAGAGTGTACCCATTGTTCTCTAAAATGTATCTTTTTTAACCACCTCTCCCTTCTCCACCAGCTGCAAATCTTACTCCTTCGCAGAGGCTAGTGAATATTCGAAGAAGGACGCGTGACGAAATGTTTACTGAACTACAGACTGCCTCCCACGCTGACAGAGCACAGCAGAATGCGTGGAGGCAGTCAATGACTGATTTTAAAAAAGCCCAATATGAGCGAGAGGACAGGTGGCGTGCTGAATCACGGGCTGAAGAGGAGAAGTTGCGTGCTGAAACGCGGGCTGAAGAGGAGAGGTGGCGTCAACTTGTACTCAGAAAGCAAGAGTCGATGCTCCGGCTGCTGGAGCATCAAAGTGATATGCTCCTGCGTATGGTTGAGCTGCAGGAAAAGCAGCAGGAGCAGAGACCGCCGCTACAGCCCCTCTGTAACCAACAGCCCTCCTCCCCAAGTCCCATTGCCTCCTCACCCAGACGCCCAAGAACACGGTGGGGGGGCCTCCGGCCACCCAATCACTCCAGCCTAGATGATTTCCAGTGCAATAAGTTTTAAAGTTTTAAAGTGCACTGTGTCTTTTTCCTTCCCTCCTCCCCCACCCATCCAGGCCTACCTTTGCAATTATCCCCCTAGTTGTGTGCTGAATTAATAAAGAATGCATGAATGTGAAGTAACAATGACTTTATTGCCTCTGCAAGTGGTGCTCGAAGGGGGGAGGGTAGTAGGGAAGGGTGGGGTGGTTGGTTTGCAGGGAAGTAGAGTTAACCGGGTGGGGGGGGAGGGGCAGAGGGTTCACCAAGGAGAAACAAACAGAAGTTTCACTCCGTAGCCTGGCCAGTCACAAAACTGGTTTTCAACGCTTCTCTGATGCGCACCGCGCCCTGCTGTGCTCCTCTAACAGCCCTGGTGTCTGGCTGCGCGTAATCAGCGGCCAGGCGATTTGCCTCAACCTCCCACCCTGCCATAAATGTCTCCCCCTTACTTTCACAGATATTGTGGAGCGCACAGCAAGCAGCAATAACAATGGGGATATTCTTTTCGCTAAGGTCTGAGCGAGTCAGTAAGCTGCGCCAGCGCGCTTTTAAACGCCCAAATGCACATTCCACCACCATTAGGCACTTGCTCAGCCTGTAGTTGAACAGGTCCTTACTACTGTCCAGGCTGCCTGTGTACGGCTTCATGAGCCATGGCATTAAGGGGTAGGCTGGGTCCCCAAGGATAACGATAGGCATTTCAACATCCCCAATGGTTATTTTCTGGTCCGGGAAGAAAGTCCCTTCCTCCAGCTTTCGAAACAGAAGAGACTGCCTGAAGACGCGAGCATCATGTACCCTTCCCGGCCAGCCCACGTTGATGTCGGTGAAACGTCCCTTGTGATCCACCAGGGCTTGCAGCACCATTGAAAAGTACCCCTTGCGGTTTATGTAGTCGGCGGCTTGGTGCGCCGGTGCCAAGATAGGGATATGGGTTCCGTCTATCGCCCCACCACAGTTTGGGAATCCCATTGCAGCAAAGCCATCCACTATGGTCTGCACGTTTCCCAGAGTCACTACCCTTGATATCACCAGGTCTCTCATTGCCCTGGCAACTTGGATCACAGCAGCCCCCACAGTAGATTTGCCCACTCCAAATTGATTCCCGACTGACCGGTAGCTGTCTGGCGTTGCAAGCTTCCACAGGGCTATCGCCACTCGCTTCTCAACTGTGAGGGCTGCTCTCATCCTGGTATTCTGGCGCTTCAGGGCAGGGGAAAGCAAGTCACAAAGTTCCATGAAAGTGCCCTTACGCATGCGAAAGTTTCGCAGCCACTGGGCATCGTCCCAGACCTGCAACACGATGCGGTCCCACCAGTCTGTGCTTGTTTCCCGGGCCCAGAATCGGCGGTCCACAGCATGAACCTGCCCCAGTAACACCATGATTTCCACATTGCTGGGGCCTGTGCCTTGTGAGAGGTCCATGTCAATTTCCTCATCACTATCGTCGCCGCGCTGCAATCGCCTCCTCCTCAGCTGGTCCTGGTTTTGCTTTGGCATGTCCAGGAGGCTCTGCATATACTCCAGGACAATGCGCGTGGTGTTCATAGTGCTCATAATTGCCACGGTGATCTGAGCGGGCTCCATGATCCCAGTGCTGGCTATGGTGTCTGGTCTGAAAAAAGGCGCGAAAGTAGTATCTGACGGACCAGGGGAAGGAGGGAGGGAGGGATGGAGGGAGGGGCGAGTGACGACATGGCGTACAGGTACAGGGAATTAAAATCAAGAAAGGTGGCTTTGCATCAGGGAGAAACACAAACAACTGTCACACAGAATGGCCCCCCCCAAAGAGTGAACTCAAAAGCCTGGGTTTAGCAGGAGGGAGGGGGGAAGCAAATGAATACAGAATAAATCTATTTTTTACATCTTAAGACGACGGTGCAGCATGACTGATAGCCCTTGGCATTTTCTGGGTGCTTGGCAGCAAATACTGGGCACTTGGCAGTTAGCCTTCAGGTCTACTGCACAATATGATACCCACTGCAGTATGACAACGATGGATACCAGTCGTAATATACTATCTACTGCCCAAAAGGCAAAGGGTTGCTGCTGTGTAGCAATCTAGCCCCATCCTACGCATAGTACATCTGATAACCATCATCATCAAGGCAAGGGGGCTGGTGCAATGCAGCCCCACGGCTGCCAGCCCCATGTCTGCCAGCACCCAGATCGCCATCGGCCTCTTCTGGGTGCTTAGCAGACAATACTGGGCACTTGGCAGAAAATAGCATACTACGACTGATAACCATCATTGTCTGCCCGGGTGCCCATGATCGACAGCCACTGCAGTACGACGACGACGGATACCAGTCGTAATAAACCATCTTCTACCAAAAGGCAAGGGGCTGGTGCAATACAGCCCCACGGCTGCCAGCACCCAGATCGCCAATGAAGGCTACCAGTCATGCTGCACCGTCTACCGCCAAAAGGCAGTAAGCTGCTGCTGCTGTTTAGCACTGCAGTCCCACGTTTGCCGGCACCCGGAAGACATATGGTGACGGTGAGCTGAGCTGAGCGGGCTCAATGCTTGGCGTGGTATGTTGTCTGCACAGGTAACCCAGGTAAAAAGGCGCGAATCTATTGTCTGCCGTTGCTGTGACGGCGGGGGAGGGGCCTGACGCAATGTACCCAGAACCCCCCGCGGCACTGCTTTGCATCATTCGGGCATTGCGATCTCAACCCATAATTCCAATGGGCGCCGGAGACTCCGGGAACTGTGGGATAGGTACCATAGTGCAATGCGCCGGAAGTCGACGCTAGCCTCGGTACTGTGGACGCGGTCCGCCGACTTCATGCACTTAGAGCATTTTATGTGGGGACACACACAATCGGCTGCATACAACCGGTTTCTATAAAACCGGCTTCTATAAATCCGACCTAATTTTGTAGTGTAGACATACCCTAAGAAACAATCTCAAAATACTCTTCCCTTTGCTAAATTCCTGGGCCTACGTGACAGTATAGATAACCCCAGTAAAGAGTAAGCCCCCTTTGCCGGCTGAATTCTACAGGAATCCTACAGGATTACTCTCTGTAGGAGACATTGTACCTTAGGCAAGTTGTTTAAACTCTCTGCCCCCAATTTCCTCATCTGGAAAATAGGGATAATGATAGTTACCTACCTCAGGGAACTCATTATTGGTTAAGGGCCTGTTTCTACCATCAGTTACACTGGAGCGTAGGAGAAGTAAATTCTGATTGAAGCTAATTGTTTTACACAGGTGTAAAACTGTGTGAGAAGAGAACTAGGCCTAGTGGTTGCAGAGTTCTCTGATGATGAAATGCACTGTGCATAAAGCCCAAACAATCTGCCTTTTTATGAGGAACTAAGCAGGAGTGGGGTGGGATGGGATGGAATACACCCACCCAACCTGCAAATAGGCTATGATGATGCCCATGTCAGGGTTTTAGGTCTGTGGATTCATGCAGGAGTGGATCTTGGTGGCAATTCCTCTAGCCCACCCCCGTGTACCTCCTCTATGATGGCATATTCTGAGTCAGTGCAATAGCACTCTGCACAGCCCAGCATGCCTAAAATTGGGTTCTACAATAAGAAATTAACATGCACAGCTGTGATGGCGGAAGATAGCTGTCATGAAAGACAAGACCTGGGGTCAGATCCTCAGCTGCTGTAAACTGGCACTGAAGCCAATCAGGCTCTGCCAATTTATACCAGCCGAGGACCTCTTCAGTTCCCAATACAAAAAAGAAAATTGTCCAACACTTTCCTTTCCCATTAATCTCAACCCTATTAGGCCGCTCCCTTCCCAAAGGCTTGGCTAAAAAGATAAGCTTTACAGCATTCCCTGAAGGACAACAAATAATGGACTATTTGTACCAAAGTCCTTGTGTGGTGTGATATAGCTATTTTGAAGCATTAGAGTAAATACTATGGGATATATTCTGGTAGGATGCTGTTCAAAAGTACTGACAAGAAAAAAAAAGGAGGGGGTGGGGGGAAGAATATGGTCAGATATAGTCTACCCAGATTTTGGCTCCTTTCAATGCCCACAGAGACACCCCCCCACTCACACACTTCATAGGGTCTCCATGACAGGAGATGTAGATGTAGCAGTTCTAGTAGGTAGGGGCACGATCGGCATATTTATGTGTGTATGCCCCTCAAGTAGATTATGCTGGAAGCAGGAGTAATCTACAGGGTTGGGGACTAAAAGTGTATCTGCTACTAGTCAAGATTTAGGTGCAATGTAATGTCAGTATTGCAGGATATGTGCAGTTATGTTTCGGGGAAATTTGCATGTTGTTTGAGAATTTGGTCCTCTATAAAAATGAGTTTCTGGTGGTTGTATACAAATTGGGAATGAGGATGTTAAAACATCAACGTACTTCAGTTTCTTCTCGGTATTTTATTTCTGTTCAATGTTAAAAAGATTACCTGCTGCCAGTTATGCTCCTGTTCAGAGACTTCTTGCATAGCTTTTAACCTGAATAAAAACCAGGGTTACGTGCAAGATTGGAATGCTGCCAAACTTGTATTGAGTTATTTGTAACTGTCTATGAGCAATGTCAAAAAACTGTTTTTTTCAGGAATGCATCCCCATGGCTTGGTATTAGTGCCCAGCCCTTCTCACAGTACCCTCCCATTAAAGATTGTCCTCATGTTATGACAGAGGGGCCTTCAGGCCAAATTTCAGTTAGTGGTGTTGCAAACCCCGTGAGCCAGGCACAACACCACTCTATTTGGGGGCCCTCTCAAATGGGGGGTTCAAGTCAAAATGCCCCTACTCCCCCCATAGGAGACCCTGCAGTTGTGCTGGTGTAAATCTGGAGTATTTCCTTTGCAGTTAGTGGAGTTACTCCAGATTTACATGAGTGCAGAGTCCAGTCCATAATACTAATCATATTTATCCCGTTTATAGAGCTTTTCATCAGTAGATCACAAAAGGCTGTCCAAAAGAAGACAAGTATGGCTTTGTCCATTTCAGGGCTTAAATTCAACTGGAGCCATCCAGAGCGGAGCTCCGGTAAATGTTTTCAAACCCACAGAAGCCCAGGTGTCTCCCACTGGGCTGAAGCCCCGAGCCCCAGCACCTCCCAAGCCTTGCGGCTCTGGGAAATTCTCTGTGAGAATTTAAGCCCTGGCCCATTTTATAGATGGGGAAACTGAAGCACAGAGAAGAGAAGTGGCTTGCCCAAGGTTACATCATAGCAAATCAAATGCAGGTCTCATGACTCCCAATCCAGTGCCCTATCCCCTGGACTACACTGCCTCACAGATGATAATTTTTTCAGTGATGTTAGTAAGAGGATAGTATTTCCCTTTTCCTCTACTCTTATTGGGTAAAAACTGTCTCTTCTTACATACTAATAAAACCTGTCTCCTCTCTCACCAGTCCAATAATATTATTGTTTATTACTTACACAGCATCAGAGGTGTGCAGGGTACTTTGTGGACAAATAAAGTTGACAGACGAAGAAATTACAGATTCAGCTCTATTTTGTATCTAAATAGTATGTCCTTCTTGCTTTGAATACTTTCTCTCTCATTGACTACAGTAGGCTTTGGGTCAGACCCTCTGTCACCCTCTCCCACTCCTGACTCCAGGCCTTTTTATTAACATTGTCCATTTGATTCAAACAGCCTCCTTCTACCAGCACCTCCTCCAAATCTCTCCTGAAAATTTATTCTATTCTATTCAGGGTCTTATATCACCCCTCACCATTGTACTATCTGAGTGCCTTCCCATCATGCACCAAGCAGTGTGATTAATATCCCTTATGTGTGATTTGTTCTCTCTCATTCTCTCCCCAGGGAAGAATTGTGTTTTGGTAGGGTTTTGTTTTTGATTTTTTTTAGCTGTACACACTGTTAGGTGTTAATATTAGAGAAGATAATGTTGAAGAAGTGCACCCTGCCCTTGGAGCAGAAGGTGATGAGATCTGTGATGGTCATAGTTGCTGTGGGAGTTTGTTCCATACTCTTGAACCAGCCTCCGAGAAAGCTCTGTCTCCTACACAGATGATTCAACTAGCCTTTCACTGCGTACAGACTACGGCTTTACCTTCCCCTTCCTTGTGCCTCACCCTTTCATTGCTTGCACCGAATCTGTCCAGTTTAGAGCAGATGCTTCTGGGGACCTGTCTAAAGATTTACGACCTGGTACAAATCCATGTAGCTTCATTGACTTCAGTTTGCTCTTTCTGCTTTGTAAAGTGCTATGCTGTGATGCTACTTAAACAGTAATTGTATTGTTCTGCAGCAATATATATAGAATGGTTACTATGATATTATATAAAACTAGGCAGACATATTTTGCCATTGTGATTATTACATTATTGCATATTTAACATGAAAGCCATGCATATATAATGTTAAATCTATGTTACAAATGCTACTCAAATTCCTACTTGGTGTGCGTGTCACAAGCCACCTTGTAGTAGATACACTGCAGTAATGAAGCGAGTCAACGTGGCTGTGCAGTTAGTCTAAAAGGCCAACCTTACCAATGCATTAGAAGGACTGCCAGGAGGTTCGTATAAAAGAAGATCTATGCCCACTCTCATATGTTCACTGCATTAACGACTGTAAAGAAGAGTCCTTCCATTTGATCTATGCCAACTCCACCTCCACTCATGGAAAAGTCTGATGTGTGAGAATCTTTACCTGCAGAGGAAAGATCTGTTAGCTGCAACCTTTCATGAAATGTGGGCCCCTTCACAAATGTTGCCATTGTCTATGGAGAGGGGAGGAGTAAATAACAGGAGCTATGGCTGAAATGCAGGCATGCAGAATATGAAAAAATACCCAAGATTGTTATTAGGGACTCATGCTTGAAGGCATAAACCAAGCTCTAACTAGTGAGATCTAGGAAGAAACTCTCTCTGGAGACACGTAATTTTGTACCTGAAGCATCTTCTCTGGGGACTTGTTCCTCTGACGAATCTGGTGCTGGCCACTTTTGGGAGACAAGATACTGAAATAGATGGACCTCGGGTCTGATCCAGTCTGGCAATTCCTATGTTTGAATTTGCCAGCATCTATTGGTTTGTGCTACAGTTGTAATCTTATGTGATGGACTCACTCTCCCTTTTAGAAATATCCCTTCCTGTATATTATTTTCTCTCTCTCTCTCTCTCTCTCTCTCTTTATTTATTTCTCATTTTGAAATAAGGAGCTAGAACTTTGGCCTTGCTAAATTCTCTTTGTGCCTCTCTGGCAGCATAAAGAGGACGTAAAGCTGCCCTAAGTGGGCAGCTGGGTCC
Source organism: Terrapene triunguis (assembly GCF_002925995.2). NCBI lineage: Eukaryota > Metazoa > Chordata > Testudines > Emydidae > Terrapene > Terrapene triunguis. The sequence continues at coordinate 13,253,934 of NW_020664463.1, read as the reverse complement.
CTAAGTGGTGTAAAGCTGGTATAGCAAGTTATGCCACTCCCTCCTGCTTCTCTTCTTCCCTCCCCTCCCACCCCCACCCCCCAAGAGGTCGTGGATATGGAATTGGGAGGAAGTGATCCCCATCATTGTAAAGGCACCTTGGGAGCTCCTAGAAGGGGGAGTCACTTAGAAGAATCCTGAGGGTCTAAACTGAGCCCTAGCAGCCCCGGGGGGTTGGGCAGGGTGTAGTGGAAACCTACCTAAGCCACTCCACCCCAGGTACTCTGAGTGCTATTCTAATCTAAAATACTCTTTAAATTGGGAAAAAAAGAAATACATGAAATGGGGCCAACGTCTTCTCTTGAAGTCAGCAGGCTTGTTCCAGTGAGACTAAGAGAAATAATCTGTTCCTTAATGTTTATATTTACCAAAGGAGGCTAGAGAAGTTCCCAGATCTGTCCTGGAGGTATCACCACTAAAAACTTATTAACCCACAAATTGGGAGTGGCTTTTTGGAATTGTGTTGGTCTGTTAAGTAATTAAGAATTAAGATGGGGGGAAAATATCTTAAAAATGCAAAGTGGGAAACTTAGTAACGAACCATTCTGGTCTGTCTGGAATAACTAGAATCACAGTCAAACCAAAAGAGGAAAGAAACATCTTATTGACTTGGCAGAACAGAATGTCTGTTTTGAGGATAAGATATGGTGTAGAGGGCGGGGCTGCTTGGGACTCAGGAGCAGCAGGAGGTTCAAGCACGGCGCCCTCTAATGACTGTTCCCTACCAGTGCCGTTCTTTCACGCGTAAAACACCTAGTGATCAGGCAGTTTCCTATAGCTTCAGAAAGAGCTGGGGAAGCTGTGATTGAAACTCATCGTGGTTAAACGAAAGGAGTTGCTTCTGTGGGCCAGTAAGTGGCTCAGAGTGAAATGCAGAGGCGAGATGAGCATCTCCTGATGCACAATACATGTTCTCCACAGACTGCCATAGTAGGATGTTCTGAAAAGTGTCCCATGTGCAGCCTGCTTCTGTGCCCCCATCTGCAGGAGTACACAGCACCCCAAAAAAGGGGCATAAGGGGGCAAGAGACTGGGTATGGCTGCAGTAATAGTGCTGAGGCCTCGGCCATGCTATGGAAGTGAGGTACTTAGCAAGCACTTGTGTAAAAGCAATATTTCTGCAAGAATCATTGAATCACCATTGAGTTTCCAGCAGTGTGACCAGAATCACCCTAAGTGAGGCACTTTCATCCCCAGCATCCTCGCCTGTGGCTCACTCAATAGGGCTCTCTCTGCTCTTTGCAGAATCGAACTCCATATGAGCAGTAAACAGAAAGGGCTTTTCAAAAAATATAAAAAATTCAGTCAGGTGATGGATTAGGGAGACCTGCCTTTTGCAAATAAAAAGGGCAAGTTACTAAGATAATTAGAGCCGCAAAGATGAGTTCTAAAACACCGAGTTGCAGAGAATATTTCAAATAGCAACCAAGGTTCAGGGTTCAGATATATTCATAATAAAGGACAAGTTAGAAAGAGCAGCCTGAGGCATTAAAGAACTAGTCTCAATCTTAACTAGAGTGTTGCTACCACTCCATAATATTCAAAAGGAACTGATGACAGAAGATAAGGAAATGGATGATTGCATTAAAGATCTGTCTTCTCCACTAGTATTACTCCACTGACCTCAATGAAGTTATGACAGCAGAGAATTTAACCCATTATTGTTAACAGTAAAGGCTGAGTAAGAACTGAGACCCATATCGTTCCATCAGTCTTTAGCAGTGTTCCCTATTGTTCTGCTAAAATGTAGTAGCCCTGGATAAAGCAATCAGGATTTGTTCTGCTGTTAATAAAACACCTATATTTTTAAAATCACTGTACAAACATTAATTACATTGCTACAAATGTACAAATAATTACATGAAATAATTAATTCTGTACTAATCATTGATGACATTAGCATCTCTATTAAATGCCAAGACAAAGATGCTAGCAATATTTCTCTAATGAGATGCTCTACCTTATCTGTAAACTCAATTATATTGGTTTCCTGAGTCCGTTTATAAACTAAAATTCTCTTTTTTCTTTTTATGACTCTCTGCTGGAATGCTGGTTTAGTTGCCTGCATTTAAAAAGAAGTATGAGTTCTCTGGGATGGGGCGTTAGCTCATAGTTCTAAAAGGAAGGCAGATTAACTTCAGTGAGATGACTCCATTTATAGTACCAAGACAAAAGCAGAATTAGGCCCCTAAACTTCTGTCTCACTTTGCCTGTTTATAAAATGGCAATAATACAATACTTGCCAATCTCACAAGAGTGTGGTAATGCTAACTTAAAGTGCTTGGGACTGGAACTTGCTATATGCAGTAACTGCGGAGTATTATCTTAACTACAAAGAAGTACTTTGAAGAAAGTCCCATCTTTTTATTAAACAAACTAATTTAAGCAATGAGGGCCAGATACAAAGCCCTTTGAAGTAAACTGAAAGAATCCCCTTTCCTCACTGGGCTTTGAATCAGTCTGTCTGACATGCTTTCAGACAAGATACACATGCAGTATAATTATAGAGGGGGGCTTGTGAGTCATGAGGCGAAAGCATGAACACCTTCCACCTGCTGGTGTCCTGAAATATCACCTTGTAGCATCTTACTGTGAAATGGCTCATTTGAAGAGAAAAATGGCTTTGCAGAGAAATAGAGAGGCTTTTTTTGTTTTTAATATCTTATTGGCAGCACTGGCCCTTCTCCCTGGACATTTCTTCATCCACTGAAATATTTATAACTCAAGTTAGGATCGCCATCAAAATTTAATGATCATCTTTCCTCCTTGCACCAAAATACTGTGTGATGGATGAACAGATAGCTGGAAGGGTCGGGTTTGGTAATAACAACAATCCCTCACATTTAGATAGCACTCTTTCACCCAGATGAAACAGGATCCCAGCCAAGTTGTTTTATAGGCTATGAGCCAAATCCAGAGCTTGTGTAAGCAGGTGCAACTGCACTGATTTAAGGGGAACTGCACCTGCTTCCAGCAGTTTTAACTTAAGGCTTATATGTACATGATCATATATACACATACATATAGGCCCTAGTCCTGCAATCAGATCTATATGGGCAGACCCTTGCCAAGGGCTCCACATGTGTGCAGGGGTCTGCACAGACAGATGTGACTGCAGGATCAGACCCCCTAATCACTGAAACCCACACTTCTATATCTATACTTATGATTTTTGTATTAGATGTAATATATTTGCAATGTTAGTATAACATGCAAAGAGCATAAACTCTTGTCTCATATATTATGCCTTGTGAATCCTAGTTACCTGAACCTGGAGTGGTATTTTGATGCTAATTAATTTCACAGGAAGTCTAATTTTTTAAGAATGAATTATACTTTAAATAGATTTTCAAGAAAAATACAGCAATAGTTAAATGGGCCTTGAACTGCGAATGAAAAGGCTTCACAAGATGACAGACAGCACAGAATGCATAAACTCCAAATAATATTGGAAAGAAGCAAAGTGCAATAAACAAAAAGCAACTTTACTCATTGCTTTACATTAAATGCAGCCTAAGCAGCTTTGCAATTATTTTATTTGTATTCCAGTAATAGCTAGAAGTTCCATCAGAGATCAGAACCCCATTGTTGCAGGCACTGTACAAACAGAGTAGTAGACAAGTACTCTTGAACTGTTGCCTCTCAACTGAGGCTTATGAGGGTGAGGAAGCATAGAGCTGAGTCCTGTGCTGAGTTAGAAGCCTCTCATTGTTCACTGCAACGTCAGCACAGGCTCTAGCTACTGCTGGAGCAATGTACAGATGCTGGAGTGGGAAGGGGCAGAAAATCTGTCCCTGGGTTTGTTTGGGAAAATTCTTTCCTTCTCCCTCCATGCTATGGCAAAGGATGGTTCCCATCAAGGTTTGAACAAATAATCAAATTTTCAGTTCAGGGGTTGAACTGAAAAATAAAATAAATAAAATAATAAATAAATAAAAAGGTAGGAGACCCAGATTTCAGTCCCTGCTGTGCCTGATTCAGAGCCATCTGGGATGAAAACTGCTCTCAATCAGGCAGAGCAAGGACTGAAACCTGGGTCTCCCACATCCGAGGCTAATACCGTGACCACACACTTATCTTTTTGTGAAAATGTTCAAAAGATTTTACTTCCATTCCAATGGATTTGAAATCTTGAAAGTTGCTGCTCTGATTTAAACCAATATGCCCTGAGCATGTGCTCACAGCTAATGAAATGACTGCTTGTTAAGGTGGCACTCCTTGGACCAAAGGACTTGCAAGTTCTGCACACAAAACCAGCAAGCCTGTAATAGTAACAAGCTTAAGAGGTGGGGAGGAAGGAACTTCCAAGCTTCATAGGAAAATTTCCTCCAGATAATTAATGCCTTGTTAAGAACTGAGATGGAGCACTCAAAATCAGGAGGTCCTAACAGCTTAAGTTGTAAAACAATAGTTTCTCATTCACACTGCGGTATAAGTAGCTTCTATTCCTCTTTCCCTTGTTAAAAATATATTACACCATATTATTAACATAAACTCTTATCTGGCCTGATCAAAGTCATGGAAGTCATTGTGAGTCTTTCCACTGATTTCAGTAACTCCTGGATTGGGCCCATATAGCACTATTCATCTGCACATCTCAAAGCATTCTACAAAGAAGGGTATCATTTTGCCCATTTTACAGGTAGAGGAAACTGAGAGAGAGAGAAATGAAGCCCAGGGTCACACAGCATGCCCCTGCCGGAGCTGGGAATAGAGCCCATTACAGAACAGAAAAACAGAACATCCTTTCCACTGAAATTGCAGCCACCTTTTAAATTGAATGCCCATAAAATTTTCCAGTGCTGGCAAGTCTAGACAATTTAAGACATGCAGTGGAGAATAATTTATCTCAGTGAAACTATAGAAGAAATGTAGGCAAATCAGATTATAATTACCTGAGTATGAGTCCTGTTCTTCTCTCATTGACTTAGATGAAAACATAATCAAACTATAAACAAATGGGACTGATTCTATCTGTGTAGTTATGTAGCCATTATCACCACTATGTCTAAGTGCCTCTGAGCCATTAATGGATTTTATCCACACCTCTGTGAATAGGGAACTCTGTGAGATGGGGAACTGAGGCAGAAGGTAGATTAGATGATTTAACCAAAGGTCACAAAGGGACTCTGTGGCTGAGCTAGGAACTAAACCCTGCTTTCTTGAGTCCTCAGCCAGTGCCCTCTCCACTAGATTGTCCATTTGTTTGATTTCACTTAGGGTATGTCTGCACAGCAAATGAAGGTGTGATTGTAGCAGGGATAGGCATGCTAGCATTATTCTAGCTAGCATAGGTAAAAAAGGTAGTGAAGATGTGGTAGCATGGACTTCAGGGTGGGCTAGCAACCTGAGTAGGTCCCCAAGGTCACCTGTGGGCTTGTACCAAGGCTTGTATTTAATTTGCTGTATACACATACCCTTGAATTAGTTTTGCACTGTGAACGCTATAGAATTCAGTGGCTGATTTACAGTGGTGTGAAATGAGAGCACAAACAGATGCAGTAACTTTGAAAACTTAACCTTTTTGTACTAGCAGATAAGGTGCCTCACTGTTTCTTTTAATACGTTTCTTCATCTAGAAGTTTTCAAACTTCTCAACAGGAGAGAAATGCATATTTTAACTAAAAAATAAATCCACATTTTATCCCTTAATAACTGTGTCACTTATACTCCGAGTTAATTATTTTTTTAAAGCTGCCACTACCCCAAGACAGTAAGGGAAGAGGAAGCCCATGTCTTCCTTTGAAACACATGTTCAGTAGTGTGGGAACTTTTTAACACATGTAATAGATTTACGCTCCAAGAAAATGAATGATTTTTTCCTCTTTTCATGAGCTGCTTGATTGGAAAGTAATTGTTCTGCTCCCAGGAGGCAAGAAGGGCTACAGCTTCAAGGCTTCAAAGATGGTAGCCTCGGTACCACATCAAAGCAGAGCAAAGGTGGCTCTGAGTGAAACCAGACAAACATGATGACAGTCAGTCAGTATAAGAGCACTGGCCATCTGAGACAATATTTATACATCTGCAGGGAACATATTTTATTTAGTGTTTTGGAGCGTGGTCATTTGATGAACCAGAACTTGACTTTGTTTGGAAAGAAAAGAACCACCAGATGTTCTGGTTGAAAACTGCAGAGCTAGTTGTGTGCTCACTGTTGCCACCTAGTGAATTCAAACAAAATGATTTTTCTGTTTTTTTCAGAAGCCAGCACATGAAATAGAGAAAAGGTCACCTGGGCAGCCTGAAAAAGTGAACACGATGGGGAAGGAGTCAGAAAGAGTGAATGGCTTTTCTGACAGATTTTCAGGGCTGATTTCCTGTTTATCAGCATTAACATGAATAAACCTGAACCTGCAGATTTTAGGGAAACACAATAACCTCCCAAAAGCTGCGTGTTTGTATTAATGTTCCTTCAAGTACAGAGTAGCTGCCTGGGCATTTCACTAGAGGCAGCACCGCTCCAGCTCTTGAGTACATGGGCCTTGTGCAGGAGGAGACATTACTGCTTCTGCCTCCTCCTCCATGCATGATCCCTCCTTTCTTTTTGCTGCCAGCTCCCCTTCCTTCCTTCCTACCAGGGCCGGCTCTAGGCACCAGCAAAACAAACTGGTGCTTGGGGCGGCACATTTTTAGGGGCGGCATGGCTGGCGCCAGAATGCCGCCCCTGCCGCCCCTAAAAATGTGCCGCGGCCGCCCTAGCTCACCTCCGCTGCTGCTGCTGCCTGGGAGGGAGGGGGAGATCCCGAGCGGCCGTGGCGCACGAAACAGCCGTTTCGCGTGCCGCTGCTCCACCTCCCTCCCAGGCTCTCAAGCCTGGGAGGGAGGGGGAGAAGCGGCGCCCGCGCCGCGGCCACGCAGAGTCCCCCCCCCTCCCAGGCTTGAGAGCCTGGGGGGAGGAGGCAGGGCTGGGGATTTGGGGAAGGGGCGGAGTTGAGGCGGGGCCGGGGGTGGGGTAATTAAAAAAAGGGGGGGGGGGGCGGCCAAAATTGTTTTTGCTTTGGGTGGCAAAAATCCTAGAGCCGGCCCTGCTTCCTACTGCCCCCAACCACTGCCAATTTCTGCCTCTTCATTCCTCTTCTCTGCCACCATTCTCTCTGGGCTTGCCAGACCCCAGTCCACACTGCTGCCTCCCTCCTGCCGTCCCCATGCTTTGGTTCGGGCCCCCATATCTTTATCTTTGCTGCCAATTCCCCCTTTCCTCTCCCCTGTTCCAATCCTCCCCATCCTCTCCTTACTGGCTTGCTCTCTCTCCAGTTGCAGTTCTCCTCTGATTGTCTCCTGCTCCTACTTTCCTCCCTCCCAGTTTATGACAACCTTCTGCTTCCTCTTATTAGGGGCTGCCTCCTTCATCCCTCACCCACACATTCTCATCCACCCCATTCTCTCTGCTTTCATCAGCTAACATGTCTTTCATGAGAACCCTATTTCCCTCTCTTCTCTCCCTCCTGCAGCTGCCTTCCCTTCCCTGGTAACCCCCAGGTAGAGATAGTGGGAGATGGTTCTAGATATTGTGGATATGATTCTGCTGTCCAGCATTCAAAGTCACTGCCACTCCCTTAGAAAATTATCATATTTTTGCCTCTTATGCTCTCTCCCTCTCAGATATGTAGGGGTCCTTGTCTAAAGGGAAAGCTTTGGACTTAGGGAACATTGATTGGGTTTGTTTAGTCTGGAGAAGAGAAGACTGAGAGGAGACATGATAACAGTTTTCAAGTACATAAAAGGTTGTTACAAGAAGGAGGGAGGAAAATTGTTCTTCTTAACCTTTGAGGATAGGACAAGAAGCAATGGGCTTAAATTGTAGCAAGGGCAGTTTAGGTTGGACATTAGGAAAAACTTCCTAACTGTCAGAGTGGTTAAGCACTGGAATAAATTGCCTAGGGAGGTTGTGGAATCTCCATCATTGGGGATTTTAAAGGAACCTGTCAGGGATGGTCTAGATAATACTTAGTCCTGCCATGAATGCAGGGGACTGGACTAGCTGACCTCTCGAGGTCCCTTCCAGTTCTATGATTTTATGATTGTGACCAACCTTTTTTGCTCTGGCTCTGTCGTTCTGCTGAAGTAGTTGCTAGCTCACTACAATGAAATGACAATAGCTCCCTCTAGTGAAATGAATTGCAATCCACGTGTAGCTAGAACCACCATTGTGAAGACTAACACGGCTGCTACTCTGAAACCTGTCATTGTGAATAAGAGTCTCACATTCTCTTGGCATAATTACTAGAAATGGGCCTTCCCCTATGTTGGATGTCAGATCTAGTATTACAGCATGGACACATCTCTGCTAATTACCAAGCAGTAAAGATGGAACTGAAACAAATCCTGAGGATCTAAACTCCCATGAACTTTGGGGCAGTTTGGAACCAGATCTGGATCCAGATCATGCCACCTCTAAACCATGTTTTACACTTGTGTCCCCATCCCCATGATTCTGGGACAGTCAGTGGCCAAACGAGCCCCTGGAGCATGTTAGAGAAGCCACAGTGCTGCTCTAACTTATGCTGACTAAAATGGTCCCCTAGTAATTGGTCTGCCATCTGGGGAATTAAGGAAGTGCATTGTGCTCCAGCTTCTCCCACTCCAGCCCCCATCATACTGCTTCCTGTGCCCCCAGCAGCACCGATACCTCTATGTTGGCTGATGCCCTCCAAGTATTTCTTCACACTGGGGGACTCCTCAGGTGCCTGATATAAGGTCACTTTGTGCTGCCTTACAAATGTGTGAGGGCCAGGCCCCAATTCCTACTTGTCTCGTCTAGCCACTAAACCACACTTCCTTCTATACTAGCAAAATGTTGGAAGGGAGTGAAAGGAATCCTAAGAGACATGGAGGAGGAAACTTTAAAGAAAAAAGTATAGAAAAGGAACATGGCATTTTAGCCTATCAAACTATGATGTTCCTGACGACCAGTATCAGTAAGTATGTCCCTGCATTTTGAATTGTGCACATGAGGACTAATTCATTACAACCACACCAAGCTACTATCTCCTCGAATCCCATTTTCTATTGCTTCTATTTTCTCTTCATTTCCAAGCACCGAGCTTCGTTTTTCCAGTTTCACTCCCTTCCCCTTGAAGGACAAGGAGATGATGGCGCTCTTCTTTCAAGAATGACAACCAGAGGAGCAACAGGAGCAACTGGGTATTTGTTTGTCCTTCAGCGACAAAAGGCCAAGAGAGAGCTGAAAAGGAGGCAGCCTGTATTCTAAACCCTGAGATATCAATTCTGAGTTCATGGCTGTTACTATGGATGCTGCATTTGCCTTTTGGGAATCTCCTTGTGTTGCTATATATACAGTGATGCTTCATTGTCATCTAGTCATTGTACTGCCTGTCCCCTCCGAGTTCTTAATTTTACTCTCCCAGACCACTATTATTCATAATTTGTATTGCAGTAGTGCCTAAAGGTCATACTCAGGATTGGGCCCCATAGAGCTAGGTACTGTGCAGACACAGAGTAAGAGAAAACAAACCATCAGATCTCACTGGGCACCAGGATCAACAGCCAGCTAGAATTTTTTTCCCTTGAGGGTTTTACATTCACCATTTGCAAAGTCTGGTTTCTGCCACAGTGGAAGAAAGCCCTCCAATGCAAAAATATAGTGAAAAAACACAATCCTCCCCATTCATCTCTGCTTTGCAGACTGGAATTTGACCTGCTAATTAGACAGACAATTGAGAGTTTGAGATAAAAACAACAACAAAAAAACAGACCCTGGTCAGATAGAATTTGAATGACTGTGTTTGCAGTTTGCTTAATTGTGTAGCAATATCCACTAGCTATATAATAAGGGTGCACAATGAACAGTACGTATGCCCCTCTTCTGTGAGGCAGCAAGTATCAGGAGTCTTGCAAGTTGGCTTCCCAGTGGAGGAGAAATCAGAGATACAGTGTCTGGTTATATTGTAACTGTAACTTATTTTATTTTCACATATACCCCAGTACTGGCACAGCTGTGGTCAAAGAGTCCCTTTTTTCCAAGAATCTCAGCCCACCCCAATGCAAGTTCCCAGAGAGCAACTCTGTTTCAAGGATTGACTTTAAACAGAGCCCAAGGCAGTGAACAAATTCTCCTGCTGCTCACATATGTCCCTCTCCCAGGACCACTGTCTTTAAAGAAAGCATTGCATAGCCCTAAAACTAACACCACCGCACAGCTTCCCAACACTAAACATTTAGTTGCAAGTGAAGAACTTGAAAGACTATGTCAAAGAGTGCCACCTAGTGACGCCAGCCATAACAATAGTAATGTAATTAATAATGCCACAAGAGATCTACAACCCATGGTCTAAACCACTGTTTCTCAACTGATGGATTCTGATCACTAGAGGGTCATGAAGAGCAATGAGGGGGGGGTCGCGAGGTGTTGAAAATGTTATTACAATGTAAAGCAAAGAAAATCTTGCCCACCTACTCTCCCCACTCCCTTATCCTGCGTCTGTGTTAAGGAAAGGTTGAGAAACACTAGTCTAACGAAAGGCTACAAGCTTGACTTCTCTCTGACATAGGATGCTCTAACAGCACAGACATTTTGGACCAGAATTAAATTCAAGGATTTGTAGAAGGGCAGGTGAAAGTTACAGAACATGAAAAGAGGTATGGACTTGTGATTAAGGCATTGAATTAGGTCTCAGGAGATCTGGGCTTGATTCTCAGCTCTGCCACTGACTTCCTCTATAGCCTTGGAAAAGTCGTTTAATATGTGTGCCTCAGTTCCCCATCTGTAAAATGGGAAAAATAATGTCTTGTCTTTTCAGACTGTAAGCTCTTCAAGGCAGGGACCATTGCTGACTTGGTGTGAACTAGAATTATAGGGCCTGATCTTGGGGGACACTAGGCAGTACTGTAATAGAAACATGTACTTACAGTGTACATCTTCTCGTTTTGTTATAGATACTCCATTGTTGATACATAACATTTTATCTATGTACTTCCGAGACATTTGAGCTGCCCAGAAGGAAAGTTGAGTGGAAGATGTGCCTGCTTTTGGAAGGATGGCGGATGGTTTCTGAGACATGGAACACGTAGGTAGCTCCATAGGACCTGTATACAGGACAGCACTCAGAATGTTAGCTCAGAGGAATCATATAAAACATGGCATAAAATCTTTCTCAGTGGTGGTGACGGGGCCAGCATATTCAGAAGATTCTGAGTGTTTCTCTAAAATACCAATTAGCTCAATGAGTAAATGCAGATGCTACCTATATAGGAAGCTATCAAAGATATTGGGATAGCTCAGTGCTTTGAGCATTGCCTTGCTAAACCTAGAGTTGTGAGTTCAATGCTTGAAGGGGCCATTTAGGGAGCTGGGGCAAAAATCTGTCTGGGGATTGGCCCTGCTTTGAGCAGGGGGTTGGACTAGATGACTTCCTGAGGTCCCTTCCAATCCTGATAGTCTATGCTGTTACTGGGAATGAGATGCACATTCATTTAAATTTAATGTACTAGTCATTTGTAATAAGGAGCTATAGGAGAGTAAGACTTAAGGAGGTGGATTTTCTGTCATTTACATATGAAGAAGGAATCTTTTGTCTGGTTGCAAATGTCTCTTCCCCCCACTTCCCCGGAAGTTGCAAGCTAAAAATAAGACCATCGACAGTTGCATAGGCAGGATAAAAATGTATGGGATACAACGCCTCATGCATCAAGGTACACACCCACCACCAATTAAATGGGTATAGGAAGAAATCTCCCCCTATGGGCAGGTTAATCTATAATTATTTTCAGTGGAATTTCTTGAGCCTTCCTTAGATCCATCTGGTAGTGGCCAATGTTGAGGCAGGATGCTAGGCTAAGGATCCCACTCGTGTTACCTGCTATGGCAATTCCTACTGTCTGTGCTTTCTATCTGAAGACCTCATAGTGCCTTACAAACTAATGTAAGGGATGGGAATTTTTCTACTTCATGTTCTGTGTATAAATGAGGCTATTACCACTGTTTAACAAATAATAGTGCAAAAACAACAAGTGGCGTAGGTAACTTTCACTCTATGCATCCGAAGAAGTGAGCTTTTTACCCACGAAAGCTTATGCCCAAATAAATCTGTTAGTCTTTAAGGTGCCACCAGACTCCTTGTTGTTTTTGTAGATACAGACTAACACGGCTACCCCCTGATAAATAATACTGCAACACCCTCAGAGAAGTATTATCTCCATTTTACAAATGGGGAAACTGAGGCACGGTGGGGCTAAGAGATTTGTTGAAGGTTATACAATGAGCTAGTAGGAGAGCTAGGTATGGAACTTAGATGTTTGGACTCTCCATACCCTACTGTGACTACTAAACATTATCCCTCAGAAAATAAAGAGGTGTGGTTACTTGTATTGGTGGGTGAGGGACTCATGTACCTAAAGTGTTAATGGGATTTTGTATGTACCTCAGTCTAGGTTCCCTAATACATCACTAACCTACTCAAAAGAGAAGAGCCTGAGTAAAAATGAAAATGCATGTTCATCAATTGTTGATAGGCCTCATAGGGCAAACCTTGAGAACTGGCTTAGTTACGCTGATACACAGGTCGTTGTCATCGTGTGCTTGAGGAGAACATGCTTGAAACGATTACTCTTCTGGCTTTTAAATATAGAGTTGGCTTATTGAATCAATTTAAGTATTAACCAATTTCATCCCTGTCTTATCTAATTGGGATCTCAGTAATGGAACATCTCAGGCCTTTCACATCTCGTTACTGAGACCATATATTTCTGGCATGGCAGGATGACTGAGCTGTTGCTCAAAGCTTCATTTAGGAGGCTGTGTCAGCTGCTTCTAAAATATATATTTTAAACTGTCTAACATCATCTATTTACTGTAAAGAATTGATCTTCCCTCATTTCATGCCAGGACTGGTTAGCAGGCTGATTAGGTATCTGGGACATGAGTTTAAGGTGTATTGAGTTTCCCTTGTTCTATAGCATTAAATCAGTGGTTCTCAAACTTTTGTACTTTCACATAGCAAGCCTCTGAGTGCAACCCCCCTTATAAATTAAAAACACATCTTTATATATTTAACACCATTATAAATGCTGGAGGCAAAGCGGGGTTTGGGCTGGAGGCTGACAGCTTGTGACCCCCCCCCATGTAATAACCTCGCGATCTCCTGAGGGGTCCTGACCTCCAGTTTAAGAACCCCTGCATTAAATGGAATGAATTAAGCATTCTCAGTGCTTGGCTCCCTGAGCTAATCCTTTGGATGGTCATGCTTTTTATCTCTGAACTGGGTGGGAAAATCTCTGCTGAGGGGCATATTCATCAGCTATGCTCCTCCTCTAGTCCAGTATGACACATCACACCTGCATGGGGATGCATGGGTGGAGCTACATTCATTTGTGAGCAGGCTTCTCTGCCTCCCCAGAACATCTTTAATTCTATCATTACTGTCCAACCTCCCCCCGATCTATGTTCCCACTGGTTCTTCACCACCAGGTTCCCTAACAATACAGAAACCCTCGTCACCCTCCCACTCCAGACCCTACCCTTAGCGCCTGGCCAGGAAAAGCTGGTTATCTTTTGATGAGAGCCTGGCTCAGGATGCCGAGAGGCAACAATGGGATGTTCTCCTGGGCAGGGGCGGCTCTATGTTTTTTGCCGCCCCAAACATGGCAGGCAGGCGGCTTTCGGCGGCGCACCTGCAGGCAGTCCGCTGGTCACGCGGATTCGGCGGCATGCCTGCGGGAGGTCCGCCAGTGCTGCGCCATTGGCGTCCCCGCCGCCGAATTGCCGCCGAAGCCGCGGGACCAGCGGACCTCCCGCAGGCATGCCGCCGAAAGCCGCCTGCCTGCCACCCTCACAGTGACTGGCAGGTCGCCCCCTGCAGCTTCCCGCCCCAGGCACGCGCTTGCTGCACTGGTGCCTGGAGCCGCCCCTGCTCCTGGGGGACATTCCCTCTCATCTCAGGCAGCTAAAGAGTCCACTTAAAAATGCTTAATGTTTACTCCATACATAAAGCTAAATTCAGTGCCTTGTATGAAAAATCATATAGCACTCCAGTCTCACCAGCTTCCAGACACTGCTCTTTCTAGCAGTTTTCCAGTGCAGCGATGTCTCCAGATGAAATAAACACAGCTAGTTGCTCTGCATTCCTACAGATTGGCAGTGAAATCAGGCTTTCCTCTTCAAGTCCCGGGGTTGCATGATAAGGGATTGTAGCTGCTGTCTTTACCATTCAGTGATGGAACTAGGCCCAACTTTTCTCCTCCCCAATTACTATAGCAACATGGTGGTGAGAGGGAAGAGACATTCCCAAAGGGGCAAGTTTCCTTTATGCTTTCCCCCTAGATTCCCTGTTCTTGGTTTCTTCTCTCTGAACAATGTGCCAGACTCGAATGGGAGCAGGCAGCAGACATGCCAGTGGGTGGGAGGTAGCAGCTTCAGGAGGAGAGTCTCCCCCATGCCGTGATTGCAGAAGGATAGGCACAGAACTTTTAAAAATTAGGTCTGTCTGTCTGCTATGCTGTGGCCTGGTGGATGAAATTTGATAGGCATTAGCTCCCGCTCTTAACTTCAGTCATGGGAAGACAGGAACTGCCATACTGGATCAGACAAGTAGCTCCTCTGGTCCAGTGTCCTGGTCCCTCAGTTAACTTGGCTCCAGAGAGAAAGAAATCTATTATATAAGGACTGAATTAAATTCAACTGTGAAAATCACAATCACAACGCCAAACCTCCAAAGGTCTGGGATTTGGGTTTAGCTTAGTTAAGCATCTGAACGTTCGGATGTTTGTCTGAATTATCCAAATCTCTGGAGCCCCCTCAAACCACACTATCTACCCTCTGCCCAAAAGGCTCCACAGCCTTTTCTTCATCACAACGTAACAGGCCAGGGTTTCTTCCATCTTGTCTTGTCTTTTGGAAAGGCTTGGTCGCCTGTAGTTTTATTGGGAAAGGTCAGTATTGCGAATGCCAAGTGTTCCAAAATCATGAGCCAAGCCCCCCAAAATCATAAGATTGGAAGAAATAGTCAAGTTTGGATTCTTTTAATTTGCCTCCTCTTTTTTGAGCCTCGGAGGTTCAGGTTTTCAAGCTTTTCTCTGCAAGCACAAGACCTAGGAACTTCCTTTTTTAAAATGAAACTGTGATTTTGTCATAGTCACATGACTCCGGGAGCTAGGTTTAAACATCAAACATCATGAGACACATAATAAAATTGTGCAAGTTGGCAGCACTGAAAGGTATTCATTAGGATTGGTCAAAATTTTCTGTGCGAAACTGTTTTCTGATGGAAAATTTGTTTTTTGTCTAAATTAAATTTTTGGTGGAAAGTTTGGTGGTTTTGGCTGAAAACTATTCAGGTTCAGTTTTCAGGTTTTTGATTAAAAGTCAAAATGTTTTGCAACAAAACAAAACAAAACAAAAAACCCCAAATCATGTTCTGACCAACTCTAGTATTCTTAGTAGATAGGAAGTTGACTTTTTTTCATTGTTTACTCACTGTGTGTATTAGATGAACCAGCTTTCTAAAAAGGAAACCTGCAATGTGCTTTCTATCATTTGCAACTCTTGTGTTCCACCAAATGGAGCCAACTCTGGATCTTTGTGTTATCAGAATAGAACTTTTCCACTTGATTTATAGGAGTAATAGCTAGCCTCTATGAGGACCAGTCACTAGAGCGGTACTTAACACACACTTTCCCAGTATATTATACAATTATTTGCTAGATAACAGTAGAATGTTGGAGATCAGGAATTCTGAATTATATCCCTGGTTCTGGGAAGGGAGAATGGAGTAGTGGTTAGAGACAAAATAAACAAAGCAAAAACAGTAAAACCTGCCAAGAGCAACCACTCATGGGAGTTGAGAAAAGTGGTCACTTGTTAGAGGTGGTCTCTCTTCAAAGGTTTGCTGCCTTCAGAGCTGGGTGGCCAGAGAGCGGCAGCCCGGCTCTCAAGGCAGAGCAGAGAGTGGCAGCTGCTGGCCAGGTGCCCAGCTCGGAAGCAGCGCCAGCACCACTAGCAGTGGAGAAGTAGGGGTGGCAATACCATATCATGCCATCCTTACTTCTCCACTGCTGTTGGTGGCGGCGCTGCCTTCAGAGCTGCATGTCCAGCTGGCAGCCACCCTTCTCTGAAGGCAGAGCAGAGAGCAGTGGCTGCTGGTGGGGCACCCAGCTCTGAAGGGAGTAAGAAAGGGTCACAGATGACAGATAGTTGCTCTTCACAGTTTCTTCATGGTCAAATTATAGGGGAAAATGTTCCATGAGCTCTGCAAGTAGTCGCTCGTGACATGTGGTCTCTCTTCAGAAGTGGTGGCTAAGGCAGATTTTACTGTATATTCATCATCTTCAGTGTGAAGGGCAGTGTGGCTGAGGAGATAAGACTTTTGGGACTGACATATTGGACACCTGGGTTCTATTCCCAACTCCACCTGTACCTCTACAGCTTCGCTGTTAATTTATTTGTAAAGGGAAGTGGCAGGGGAGTAATACATGACTACCTTATAAGGTCACTTGTTACTCCCCTCTCACTTCCCTTTACAAATATGAGGTCTTAGTAATAAGGGGTGATAAGTGCACAAAAATATACACAACTCTCAGTAGAGATGAAATTTGAAATCCTGGCTCCCAGCTCAGTGCCCTTTCCTTAGGCTACAAGGTATTTTGGACCATTGTAGGTGAGTGGAACAAACAGCCTGATTCAGCCAAGATGTGGATTTGACCAGCGAAATATGATCCCTTGAGAGTTCCTGACAGGAGAACAGGTCGGTGGGATGGAAGGAATTAGGCAGGATGGGTTCCTTAACTGACAAATGTTGAGTCTTCCTAAATTTTTGGTTCTAAGAACTGACAGAGATTTGAATCACTCATTCATGCCCCCTCCCCCATAATTACAGTTAGGACTAAATGATTCCATTCTTGGCAGTCTTGGCTGAGAACCTGAGGCGTGAATGGGCCTTGAAGGTGGCAGTCCCTTCTCATTCTTAGAAAGGCTCCCTTGAGATTGGGGTTGGGACAGTAGCTCTATTTCAGAGCTCTTTTGTGCAACAGAGAACTTCAAAGGTTCCTCACCCTCACTCTGACCCCCTATGTACAGGATAGAGTGATGTAAAGACGTCCGAAAAGCCCCATATCTCTCTGGGGCTAGATTCCCCCAGCACAGGCATTGTGGAAGATAATCATAAGGGTGCTTTCCAAGAACCCCTTTACAAGCCCTGGCTGGAGATGGGAGGCATAGGTGCAGACTCCGTGGATGCTCCAGCCCCGGAGCAACCACAGAAAAAAAATAATGGGTGCTCAGCACCCACCAGCGGCCCTGACGATCAGCTCCTCCCCCTCCCTCCCAGCGCCTCCCACCCACCAGCAGCTCCACCAATCAGCTCCTCCCCTCCCCCCCAAGTGCCTCCAACTCGCTGTGGATCAGCTGTTCAGTGATGTGCAGGAGACGCTGGGAGGGAGGGATGGGTGGAGTGAGGATGGGGTGCGCTCGGGGGAGGGAGCGGAACAGGGTGGGAAGAGGTGGGGTGGAGGCAGGGCAGTGGCGGGAAGAGGCAGGGTAGGGGCAAGGCCTGGGGTGGAGCAGAGGTCAAGCACCCCCAGGGAAATTAGAAAGTCAGCACCTTTGATGGGAGGGGCCACAGCACACAGCATTGCAGAGATTCTGGGCAGCTGTGCTGCAGGCAATAGGGCAGCCCAGGAATGCTGTTGTAATTTAGACAAGCCCCTGGGGCTATCTAAATTACACCAGGGGCATCTCCAGCTCCCAGAGCAGTCCAGGATTAGGACAACGCAAAGGTGGCTTAAAATCCGTGATAGCTACCCTTATTCCTGTGCCCAGAATCTCACTCCAAGTCTATAGTGATGCTAGTTTGGCACTACTCACCAGAACTAAAACTATAAAAATATTTACAAAGTGTTTGAGTCGGCAAGAATAGAATAAAATTAGCATTCATAGCTTCTTATGCTCAGTGAGAGCTGTTAATTATTGGTAATGCAACAGACACCTATATACACAATGGGTAATACATTATTTGAGAAGATTCCAAACACCACTGGCATGTAATTCACATTCATTAATAGAAAATAACAGATTCATAGTCCTGAAGAATAAAGTCCTCCTGAACTCACATACTGAGTTCCTAAATAGGGTTGTTAAGGTGTGAAAGAAGAGGAGTTGGAAGGCAAAATACTCCAACATCCCAGTAGCTGAGGAATCCTCATTGTTTTTTGTACCGAATAATTTATTTCTCTGTTTAATCCTTTATTATAGCCCTGTCACCGTGGCCTAAACACAAATCATCAACCAATATTCTACATTTGAACAGCAGTAACAGCCATCTCTACTCTAACCACACAAACCCATGAATACAGCTCTACACCATGTGCTGTTTATTGTTTCATAGTTCCTGTCTACATTCCACTTTTAGGCCTCCATCCTGCAGGATTGGGACCTCAGACGACAATTCAGTACAATAACCCAAATTGGGCTCTGGTGTCTTTTCAGACCTGTTGATTGATCCAGATCTGTGCAATGCACACCAGTGGATCTAAGAGAAGCAAAAACCACTATTTTACAGGCGGTTGGGAGCCCTTTGCAATAGGTGCCTCTCAGACGGATAGTGAAGGAAACTGATTGTGGAAATGAGAATTAAAGGTGCAGCAAGTAAATGGTATAGGTACAGGTCTATTTAGGCCCTCATGTAGTTATATCTAGGAAGATGCACAAACATACAGCACCCTTACTAAAAGGCTGCCCTTGCACTCATTGAAGTCAATGGGTATTTTGCCTTTGACCTCCAGGAGAGCAGGATCAAGCTCGAAATGTAATGTGAAAAGGAAATAATAATTTTCAAGCTTATCAATATGTAATCAGTGAAGTTTTCCACTGCTGTTGTGATGGCACAAAAAAAGCAACAACTAGATTTTTTTCTTGCAGTGAATAGTTGATCCACAGTGTCTCCCTTAGAGAAACATACTCAGAATGGCATCTACCATGAGGTGGGCTCAGCCAATCAGGGAACAGGGAACCAATACCATGGGACTCATGGAACTAATCACTACCAACCAGGCCAGGTCAAAATTTGAAAGGGGAAGGTAAAAGCTTTCCTGCTGATATTAAAACATGCAGCCACACTACATCTACTATTGTCCTAAATTTCATTTTAAAAAAATTGTCAAATTGATTCTCTTTTATGAACTCAAAACCAAGCATAACAAATCTTCTTTTTATAATGTCTATTTCAGCCAGATCCCTGTACATCAATACTAGATTCTTGGGGCCAGATTTTTAAAAGGTATTTAGGTGCCTCATGGGATTTACAAATGCATCTATCACCCATTGAAATGAATGGGAATCAGGCACCTAGATGCTTTTGAAAATCCACTAGGTGCCTAAATATCTTTAAAAATCTGGCCCTTGGGACCTGATTTTCAGCAGGGCTGGTCAACTGCAACTCCAATTGAAGTCAGCAGGAGCCGCGGGTGCTTAAGACTACTGAAAATCATGCTCTTGATGGACATATCCAACTCTATTAAAATTAGTGGAAGTTAGAGGCATGCATCAAGGGGACACCCTTTCCTTTTAAAACTCAGCTGTAGGTCATTCCTTGTTTTCCTTTCTTTGTTGTGTGTTTCATCAGAAGCTGAAAGGTCTTGCCATAAACTTTAGAGTCAGACTCACAATTATGAAGCAGAAAATCATTGTCAGAACAATGCAACATACTGTATCCTAAAGAATCTGCAATTAGAGAAAAATGCCAGCACTAAAATGTGATTTCAATAACCCAGTATTAGTTTCTCCAGCTTTAATTCATTGATACTTATGCTCTCTACTGCCAGCAGTCCCAGCTAGGAATTCCAACTCATGCGATGATGAGCTTCTGGACTGCAGTGGTAATGCCATTCTTGGTGATAAGGGAGAAAAAGAGCCTGTGAGGAAAAAAGTGAAAAAAACCAACCAACCACATACACACCCTACATTTTAATTTTTCCCCACAGTGATCATGGCACGTAAATACTACTCATACTTAGAATGCAAATAGAGCTGGTCCAGTACTGCCTCTCTGTCTAACACAAGAACTAAGCAAAGATGGGCTCAAACTGCAAAATCTGAATCTGGATCCAGATTTCTAACACCCCAAAATTGGGAGGTGTTCAAGTCACAGGTTTTGATTCAACACATCGTAAAAAGAGGGGCCATAGTTGGATTTATGATGGGCACATCTCTGATACAAAGAAACAGGAGTCTTTTCACAAGTGTTATTCCTGGTGTCTTGGCTAAATTCCAATATAAGTAATTACATAAAACCTATATTAATCCTCCCTCCAGCCCCCACATCTCCAGTTGTAAACAGCATTTTTCCTTATGTCCTGACCTAAACCACTGTGCAGTGTTACTGTGAGTTGTTAAATAGCTGTTGTGCTTCACCTCTAGAGGTGGCTGCATTTCAGCAGTGATTGAAGTGACAGCTATATATCTTTCATCTTCCTCACAAAGGTGTTTTGAGACGTCATTAATGTTGATAAAGCTCTTTGAAATCCCTAGATGAAAGATGCTATAGAAATGCAAAGTATTCCTAATGCTGTATGTATGTCTACAGTATGTTGAATTCATTCATTAATAGTATTCTTGGCATGCTTCTGTGGTGTGTTTGTGAAAGAACTGAGGAATTGGCAATGAGAAATCTAAAGAAAAAAGGGCTGTCCAAAACAGCATAAGAACAGCCCACTGCCCCCTCCCCATTTCCCTTGCAAATAATTCTATAATCAGCTCAGCAACGACACACTGTTTTAAATAATTTCCTTTGAAATCATCCCTCCCCCCGTACTACTATGTGATCCTGTCTCTTCTGCCACCTTAACAGATTAGCAATGATGCTCCTAATGAGAAGTGCCTTACAGGGTAATGAGATCTGATCCTGGGGTTGGAGGCAGCAGCAAATGCATTCTGAAAGTGCTCTTGGAATGCTGAATTTGCTGAGGTGAATTCAAACAACCAAACAGCATTAGTTAGTATCAGTATGAAAGTTTCATGTCTCTTCTGGAATAAAAAACTCTGGATATTAGAAGCTTTCGCTCCTGTCAATGCAGCTATTGTTATTCATGGCAACTCCTCCCTTTAGCACATTTTACAGTTATTGAGGGTACCTATTTGGGGGCATTAAAGTGGAGTTTCTTGCACCACTGCATTGGCTGTTGCTTTTGTAGCACAACACACTTACTCTTAGTACATATGACTAGGCAGCTGATAAGAGATGACAACTGCTACTGACTGGCTCTTTTCACCTGTGAATTGTGCATACAGCCTGCCTATGCTAAATCATCCTTACTCCATCCTCCCCTGCCCCTGAGCCACAGCCACTGGTCTGGTTCACCCAGCTGCTACACCTTGTTATTTAAATTGTGAGCTCCTTGGTGCAGGAATTGTCACTTATACTATAGGACTTCAGTGCTACCAGAACATGTTGCAATTCAATTAATAATAAATTTTAAATTACTCCAGTGAAGGTACAAAACTCTACAGCTTGAAAGAATGTGACTAGAGGGTTTAAGGCCATTACTGTAGAGAATAATGTTTTATTACTCTAAAAATAAAACTAATGTCCACTGTTCCAGTTATGCGTCTTTCACAAAACACAGTAGAAGGCAGCCGATGTGCATCCGAGCTGGATACCAGTTGCTCTTTCCCCCTTTTTATTAACATGAAAAATAAACCAGCCTAACTTTCTTATTTTGAAATATTTATCAACAACGACTTTAAAAACTAAGGCCAAGATTTTCAAAAATAGGTTCCTAAAGTTAGGGTCCTAAGGACAAAGTTAGGCACATAAATAAAGGGCTGATTTTCAAACATGCTGAGCACCCAGCAGTTCTGCCATTGATTTCAATAGGAACTGCTGGGTGCTTGGCCCTTTTAAAGATCTGGTCACTTATTTAGATGCTTTAAATGTGGATTTAGGAGCCTAACTTTAGGTTCTTGTTTTGAAAAATCTTGGGCCATGGGCCTGTCTGCTCTGGGAAGTTATGACGATCTCATAGCATTGGCGATGTTTGCTTTAGTGGCCTTGCCCAAAATTTGCCCGCTCTCCACTCTTTTCAGTGTGCTGTGTGCTCCCTGGCTGCCACCTTCCCACCCCAGAGCTGGCTGCAATTCAGTGTTGCTGTACATACATGGAGCCAGACTGTGTCCTGGCTAATACACCTGCACACAGGAGTAAGGAGCCTCTGGCACCCTTTATTCCCCTGTGCCAGCTGCATATTCCCCAGGGAGTAGCACAGAAGGGAAAGTAGCCTACCTGGGCTGTTATGTTCCCTCCCATGCATGTGGGCAGGGAGTAGTCAGAAAGGGGTGAGCAATGGGGGGAGATGTGCTGGCCAATACAGCTGCAGTGGTGCACTTAGGGGAGCATGCTGTGCCAGGTATGGGGCTCCTGTAGGGTAAAAGGGAACTGGGAATCTGAGCCATAATCAGGTCTCAGACTGCCCCATCCATGGGGCTCGTGGCAAAGCCACACTTCACTCCCTCGTGTGTGAGATCCTTAAGAATGGAAGTTCCCATAGTAAGAGACTGCAACTCACGTAACATGGCCAGTTATTATGTGAGCTGAGTCACGGAAGTAGTGCTGAGATCCAACTTAGATCCTGGGAATTGCCGAGGGCCCTGACATTTCATCAAAGTCAATGGGATTCTAGGGAGCTCAGCATCTTGCAGGGCCCTACTCTAGTGTTTGGGGGACAAATCGGAACTAGGGCTGGCCATGATTGCATGAATGCCTTGCAAAGGGATGTCAGGCAATTTCAGCCCTACATATCAAAATCTCTCTTGTGAGATCAGGATTTACCAACAGTTCTACATCTAGAAGTGAAGGTATGGATTTGGATTCAGGGATCTGAATCATAACCACCACCATCACTTCCAAATTTGAAGAGATGTAGGTTCAAGGTTTCAGTTTTAACTTATCTCTGGTTAGAACACCGTGTTCGGTGCTGAATGATACAGTGCAGAAGCAGGCTCCTCTGCTCTGTGGCAAACAGAGCACAGCTGCAATGACTTCTGACAGTCTGCACCTTTAAATGGATGTTCTTCATGACATTGCCACTGGCATACGCAGCCCTGTAGTAGATAAGGGGTTAAGTCTATTAACTTTGTCACTGGGGCTGCGTGACTGATCACTTCTCTGCCGTCACACCAGACTTCATCCTTTACAGATTTAAATCCTGGTTGATGTTGGGGGGAGAGGAAAGGTGATATATCTTTAAAAAGGGAGATGAGATCATCTTCCTTTTATAGAATCTGAGATCATTTGAAAGCAACACAGCAGTAGTCTGGGTTTGCTTCTCCTTCGGCATGAAAAGACCATTCTCTGGGAATATCTACCCAGTTGAAAGGGAGCATATATTAATCAGGCTTTATCTTAGTATCTGAACCCTAGACTTTTTTTCTTGCAGGGAATTGAGGGTTTGGTGGTGCGTGTATTATTTTTTCTGCTGACATAATTCTATCCATCAGAGTGACAACCAGGACCTCTTTTTTTCCCCTCTGTGTATGACTGAGAAATCATTATAGCACTTTTAATCTCATCTCAAAAGAGGAAAAGCCTTTTCAGTTGTCATGGAGCTATTATTAGTCATCAGGATGAAGCACTGAGGCCTGCTGAGAACAGTACCCCACTCTACTATTCACTTTCAGATGGGTAGAGTCTGTCAAATGCAGAGATATTTCTTTAACTTGTGTGTAGTGCGATGGAAAGATTAAATACTAATCCTGAAAAAGACTGCACACATGCACACACAGATCTGTTCTATATTTGTACAGCACCTAGCTCAATGCTCCATGACTAGGGCTCCTTGAAGTTACCGCAGTGCAAAATAATAATAGTGGCAGATCTGTCATAGGTCACCTTCATATTTTGTCTCATACAAATGGAGTATGTTCTAAATGAGATGGTGTAGGTTTAATTCTTCTCTTGCTGGTTTTATAGAGTTGTAACTCCATTGCCCTCTAAGGAGAACTCCTGATTTACCCTAGTGTAAGAGGAGAATCAGGCCCCTAGACTCTAAAATACTTTACCAAGGTGGGCAAGCATCCTTATCTCCATTTAGCAGATGGGGAAACAAAGAAGGACAAAGAAGAAGTGAAGTGACTTGACCAACATCATACAATGACTCAGAACCAGGCATAGATCCCAGATCTCCTCTCACTCCAGTGCCCAGATCACCAGACCTTGCTGCCTCCCATCAACAAGTACAAAGTAAAAATAGGATTTGAACATAGAACTGTAAACATTCCTCTAAATCAGTAATCAAAGAAAGTGAGGTAAAAATGTGGCGTAGGCAGGGATGAGTACTATTTCTGATACAAGAAGTGGGAGAAGCACTGATCTATCATTTAGTTATCTGGTTCTTGTTAGAGCTGGGTGCCATTTTTCACTGAACCTTTTTTTTCCCCCCAGGAAAAAAAATGCCAAGTTCAGTTGACGGAAACATTTGTGTTGAATCCACCAAATTGTTTTGGTCAAACTCCCCTCCCAAAAAAGCAAGTTCCAAGAAACTTGAAGGGTTTCATTTTGATATTTTCAAAATGAAACATTTCAGTTTCTGATTCGAAATGACTTTTTGTTTAGAAATTTCCTTCAATTTTATTTATAAAAAATAAAGTCTTTAAAAAGCTCAGTCTAAACAAAATGTTTCATTTCAGGTCACACTAAACATTTTGTCTGACAACATGAATTTTTAAAAAAAGCTTTTTGGTTAAAAAAAGATTTTGCTTCAGGTTGATCTGAAACAATTTTTTCCCCAGTTTTTCAGAAGTAATGGTGAACCAAAAAAACCCCAAACAAACAATTATTTGCACCGCTCTCATTCTGGAACTGACTTGTCCTTATCCAGGGATGGAAAATTTTGAAACTAAGTAGTTGGCCACCATGTATAAGGAGTTATTTATATTGATCATAAGTGATATCAGTCTCTAATAATGAGAAATTTCATTATGCTTTGATGCCCTGATTTAGCAAAACATTTAAGCATGTCCTTAACTTTCAGCACGTGCTTAAGTTCTTTGCTAAACAGGGGCCTGAGATCTGAAGAAATGTGTACATTCAGCAAATGTAGTCGTGTGTACACCACAATATCAGGACATATTCTACAGTCAGAAGTTATCAGTATTTAGTATGCCGGATTTTGATATTGACTGGAAAACAGAAGTCAGTGGGTCCACATGAAGTACTATTTTACATTTTTAGAGCACCATCTCTTTTGAAGAATCTCAAAACACTTTACAAACTATGGACCTAGTTCTGCAATCCACAAGAGTCAGTGGGACCACTTGTGCCAGTAAAAGTGACTACCCCTAGATATCTAGCACCACTGAAGTGCAGCCAGCTCTGGGGCAGTGGAGAGGGGCATCTAAGCGGACTACTCCACTGAGTGCAGTGTGTGTGAGGGGGTGGAATGGAATTACACTAACTGTTATGTTAATTACAAAGCACATCAAAAGTTGAGGCTACTGTGATTTGTGCTGGGAAATAAGAGGCAGAAACAGGCAGAGAGAAATAATGTCACTTAGCTTTCAAAACCTCTCTCTGGGCGTGTGTGTGTGAGTTTGATTTATGAATATCTTCGGTAGAGTTTTACAGCAGCACAGAATATCACAGTATAGAGTTACTATATAGCCAGTCCTATTAGAAATAACCTGGTGAAGAACATAAAAGGAATGTGAGCTTAGTTTCTGAAATACTGTATTGTCCTATAACTGTCTTTTCAATTCCCACTTTATATAAGCCCCTTGGAAAATCAGCTGTGAAATTTCATTCAGTGTTCATTGACAACCAGAAACAGGCACTTTGGATGCTATAAAGAGCAGTTAATCTATTTAAGAGGATTATATTAATGATTTATAATACATAATAACACAGGGACAGATCCTCAGCAGCTGTAAATTGGCATGGCTCCATTGACATCAGTGGTGCTATGCCAGTTTGCACCAATTGAGAACCTGGCTCATAGGGTCCTCTTTCCAGGCTAGCCTTATAATGAGGTGGACAATTCTAAAATTTTCAACATGCATTAAAATATTCCTTGCTTCTTTATTGTGCCAGTTTGTCTAATCAAAAAGTAGAAACGTAAATTGTGAACATTTTAACATATATCTCAATGGCTTCATTATATATAGCCATATATATATATGGCATACAAAACTATGCTAAAGGAATTCTAAGGCTGAAAAGCCAAGCACTCACAAGTTATGAAATGCAAGAAATAAAAGCTGATTGGGATTTTTTTCAATGAAAGTTTTTTCTGTCAGAAAATGCCAATTTGTCAAAGCCAAAAAACTGTTTGCGGGAACGGGTCAGTTTTGACAAGTTTCCCATTTCAAAAATTTTGAAAATGTCAAAACAAAAGTTCATGTTTTGGTGTGAAATGACTTTTTGGTTCAATATGTAAGTCAACTTATACGTTCAAAAAAATATTAAAAGGTGAAAACCAAAACAAAACCTTTCAAAATTATTGAAATACTCTAAAATGTTTTGATTGATGTGATCCAAATTTTTGGGCGGTACTTGGTTCATGAAAATTTTTGATGATTGACATTTTGTCCTGATTCGGGGGAAATTTTTTCAAAATCTCAAATTCTCGCAGGATGGGAAAACCATTTCCTGGCCAGTTCTAGAAATAAGGTTGCCTGTGCAACCTTAATTTTGGCCCCTTCCCTTGTGTGTGTGTGTGTGTGTGTGCACTATGTGACAGTCTTTACTTACATGAAAACATACTATTTTTTTCCACAATACATGTGCCCCATTCAGTGCTCACAGGGAGGATAGCACTTACTGAATGAGCAGTTATTGTTTTGTTTTATCCTCATGTTCAATGTGTGGCTCTACATTTATTTATCACACACTGTTCAACCCCTGTTCTAAAGACAGAATTATTAATTTCCTCATAGGCTTTTCTATGGCATTCATCACAATGGCAGCTGAGTGAATTACAAATATTAATGAATTTATTTTCACAGTACTCATGTAAGATGGGGGGGAGGGGTATTATTATCCCCTCTTTACAGATGTGAAGCTCAGGCACAGAGAGATTAGGCTAAAAATTTGCACTAATTTTGCAGGCCCAATTTCAGATGCTTAAAATTTGATTTTTCAGAGTACTTAACATTATATTGCATTTTATATGTTCAAAGCATAGCGTCCACTGACTTCACTTGTAGCTGTAAGTGTTCACCACTTCTGCAAATCAGATCCCAGGGTCTCATTTGGACACCCAGAGAATGAGGAACACACAAATTGTTACCTGCGAAAAGTTTGGTTTAAGTGACTCGCCCAGCATCACTTAGGAACTCTGTGGCAGAGGTAGAATCCAGTTCTCTAGAACAGCATGAAACTGCTTTCAACATGAGCCTGTCCTTTCTCTTTCTGCAGCCCCCTATGTCATTCACTACACACCTTCCAGCTTCTGCAAGAAATGAGGCAAGGGTCTTACAGACAACAGCCTCATTCACTACACAACTAATTCATCCCCACAGCAGATCCATCCTGTGCACTAAACGAGGCAGGGGTCCTGTGGAAAAAGTAGATTGTATCATAATGCATCCACACCAGGGGACTGAATTATGGTTACACAGGCAACCTCTTTCCTAACTTCTTAGTACTTGACTTTGCAACCCTAACACTTTTTAAATATATTTTGGGGGTTTAAAAAGTTATAAACATTGCCCCCCCCAAAAAAAATCTATCATGTGGAATCATATTGACACCCATATTGGCCATCAGCAGGCTTGGACCATTTAGATCCTCTGCACAGACCTCTGCTACTTTGAGCTATGGGAGTAAGTGATAGCAGTAGTGGGTTGTCATCCTTTATGTGGAGCACTAGAGGAGGATAAGGCACATATATTGTCAGTGGGGTTCACAGATATTTGCTGACAGCAGAGGAACATTGGGAGACAGTAATCTTGGGTTCCAGTCCAGGTTCTGGAGGGGGACTGTGCTCTAGTGGGCATAGACTCTTCTGCCTTTGTTACCCTATTTCTGCCGTCTCCTCCAACCTATCTTTATCCCGGTCCTGTCTCTCCCCCATGGTTGCTGGTCCCAATCCTGTCTCTTTGATCCCCCATGAGTCCTTGTCTCCTCACCTAACCAGTCCCAGTCTCCAGCCCAAGCTTCTCTTCCCTATTCCAATCTCCTTGTTCAGGTAGTCCCATCATTCCCCTCTGGATTCCCTGATTCCTTGCTCCCCCCCCCCCCAACCTGGTTCCCAGTTCCAGTTTCCCCACCTCCACCCCCAAACTCCTGGCCCTCCAGTTCCTCATATGAGGTCAATCTTCCCACCCTTTTCCAGTCCCAGTCTCCCCAGCATGGGTTCCTCATCTGAGTTCAGTCTTTCCCTCCCCCAGTCTTTCCCTCCCTGGTCCCAATCTCCCCCAAAGACTCCTTGTTCTAGTGGTTGTTGTGTAGGCAGGAGCAAGGAGCAGAGACTGTTGGAACCATGCTTGGCAGAGGTATGCACTTTACAAAAATTAACCGGGCAGTGATGCGGATAGTCCGCGCTATTTCTGGGTGTAGTGAAACACGCAGTATTAACCATGCATTCCAGCACATTTCTGTGGCTGCATGGAGCTAAATTCAATCCAGGGTCTATCACCACTCACCAAACAGCAGCTGACCTCCAGAGGGTTGGATAAATTCACATAAGCATCCTACCACTTCTGGGCTTATCCAAATTTAACTGCTACAATTTTGGAGACTCACCCATCAGTAACAAACAAGCAATTTGTGGAAATGAGAACTTTGGGAGGAAATTCAAAAGGTGTGATGGGGGTGGGCAGGAGAGGAGAGAACAATTATTTATGAAAAGAGAAAGGTGTGTGCGTTCATACATGGAAGTGATCTTTGTCTCTTATCTCTGGATTTTTAGGGGGCCAATCATTCTGTGACTTGTCTTATGGCTTTAATGAATATTCATTTGAGAGTCTCCTGTGCCATCTTACTAAATAATTCACTTATTTGCTGTGATCCCATCACAGCATTCATTCTTCTCAATGAAACCTTACCAATGAACAAAAAGTTCAGAAATCCTGCCAGCACCCAATCATAATAAAGTTCCAATAACTGTTAAATGAAAGCACTGGCCTCTTTGGTAAGGTTCAGTTTGTCATTCAGGCAGAAGTTAAAAAAACAATAACAACAGCATGACTAATACTCTACCTTAATTAAGAAAGGCTAGCAATATCTGAACTGCCGCAGAACTACTCCCTATAATTCTTTGAAAGCCATGTTTAACATTCAGCATACGTCATTAGATAAGTAACTGTTTTGGGCTGTTTATCATACCAGGAATATGCAGAAAGGAAGAACACTTCCCATGCTGCCCTTAGCCCAGGTGAAAAATATCCTGTTGTGATGTTGGTGGAATGCTGGAACATCACTGGAAGATGACAGCAGCGTGAAGCTCACTAAGAGGACAAGAGGTGATTGCAGAGTAGTTACGGTCTGCATAACTAGGGCCTGGTTCTGACGTCAGTTACACTCTGTGCGAGCCCATTAACTTCAGTTCTCTTCAGCTGAGTTACACAGAGTGAAAGAAGATCAGAATTTGGCCCAAGGGTGTCTGGAGACCACTAGATGTGTAAGGGCTAAATTCTGATCTCATTTACTCAACTATCCCTCAGTGATACAGATGCAGGACTTATATCTAGCTAGAACAATGGATGAACAGTTGAAACCATTGTTATCTCCTTGTGCAAACAACTTCCCTCTCCTATTTCAAATCCTTCCGCAGAACGTACTTCTAAGAAACCTTTCAAAAATGTCTACTTGCTACTAGAATCTCCACCATTTCTGTCTCAGCAAGCCATGTGTTAGCTGTGTTTTATCTGTTCTGTGTCTGAACTAGATTGCAAGCTCCTTGGAGCAGGGAGCATGGGCCTGGATTCGCTGTTGCCCTGCAACTTGTGTAGCCATACCAGTGCAGAACAGGTGTAAAACAAAACCACTCTGCTTTGGTAACCCTTTCTATCCACTTTCACTCGTGTAAAGAACTGCACGATATGCAGGATGATTGTGAATGTAGCTTGTGTCTTTTCAGTTGTTTTTAAAAGCACAAAGCATACTGTTGTTTCCCAATAAACAATAAATTATTATTGCCCTGTTGGCCTGGGTGGAAAGTGCAAGGTCATGCACTTGGGCCTGTGACAGGATACCAGACCCACACTGGCTCAGCCAGGGTTAATCCTACTCTGTGGGCCGTGGAGGCCATGCCCCCTCCGCTGGACATGCTCCAGCTAAAACCAGGATATAAAAGGGAGCAACTCTGCTCAGTCTGGGCTGACCGCCAGAGGTGCTCTGCAGGCTCTTGTGGAAGGACCACCGCCACTTCAGGATACAGAGGCCAGCCAGATGGTGACGAACCACAACCTTCAGGCTCCTGACGCCACAGAGGGAGGAGAGACTGTGGGAACCCCAAGACAACAGAACACAGAGGAACAAGTAGGAAGTAACCCAGGGGAACTTAACAGGGAATTGGTCGCAGAACCATAGACTAGCTTGGTGTTTTTTGGCAGGATCCCCACCGAGCTGGTGGTGGGCAACCCCCCACCGCCAGGGCCCTGGTTTGGGACCTGGTGAAGTAGGTCCCTACCCTGGCTGCTTGTGCACCCCATGGTGGTGGTCCACCCCTCCAACCTATCTGGCTGCCAGGCCATATAGTCCTGACAAAGAGGCTACTCATATAGACTGTGGCCGCTAGGCCGCACTGCCCTGACCGAGATGGGAGCTCTACACGCAGCCCCAACCAAGAGGGTGGCTCTATGGACTCTGTCCATTAGGCCACACAACTCCGACCGAGAGGACAGCTCCATGTACTTTAGCCACTAGACCTCACTGCCTTGATAGAGCGGGTAGTTCTATTGACTCTGACCATTAGGCCTTACTGCCCCTAGACTCGGGGTAGTCATTCAAACCCAGCTGCAGGAACATAGCGTCCCTTCACCACTCCCCCAACAGGTGATGGGGTGGACCAGCCCCATGACAGGGCTAACAACAAGAATTTTTGCTATAAGCTGGGGATGTATCAGTTGGAAGCGACAGAGGAAGAGAAAGACCTGAGTGTACTGGTTGATCACAAGTGTGGTGTGGTCATGAAAAAGGCTAATGCAGTCCTAGGATACCTCAAGTGAGGAATTTCCAGTAGTGACAGGGAAGCATTAGTACCATTATACAAGGCATTGGTGAGACCTCATCTGGAATACTGTGTGTAGTTCTGGTGTCCCATGTTTAAGAATGAGGAGTTCATACTGGAACAGGTGCAGAAAAGGGCTACTAGGATGATCAGAGGAATGAAGAACCTGCCTTATGAGAGGACACTTAAGGAGCTTGGCTTGTTTAGCCTAACCACCTGAAGGCTGAAGAGAAATAGGATTGCTCTGTATAAATACATCACAGGGATAAACACCAGGGAGGGAGAGGAGTTATTTAAGTTAAGGACCAGTGTTGGCACTAGAACAAATGGATATAAAACTGGCCAGCAGCAAGTTTAGACTTGAAATTAGACAAAGGTTTCTACCCATCAAAGGGGTGAGATTCTGGAAAGCCTCTCAAGGGGCACAATGAGGGCAAAAAACCTAACTGGTTTCAAGACTGGGCTTGATAAGTTTGTGGAGGGGATGGTATGCTGAGGTTGCCTACAATGGCATGTGGCCCATCCACAACTACTATTAGCAAGTAACTCCATTGGCCAGAGACAGGACACTAGATGGGGAGGGCTCTGACTTCCTCAGAGGATTCTTTCCCAGGTGTCTGTTTGGTGGATCTTGCTGACATGCTCAGGATCTAAGTCGGGTTGGCTTTGCATCCGGCCTGCAGTGCCGCCGGGCAGGGGGGCAGAGGGCTCCGTGCGTTGCCTCCAGGTACTGCCCCCCCACAGCTCCCATTGGCCGGGAACGGGGAACAGCGGCCAATGGGAGCTTCGGAGGAGGTACCTGGAGGCGCAGCAAGGGCAGCACACACGGAGACCTCTGCCTCCCACAGGGGCCGCGGCGCTTCCGGGATCGGTGCGGGGCTGGGGATAGGGCAGGCAGGCAGGCAGGGAGCCTGCCCTGGCCCCAGTGCATGCCGCTGCCACCCTGGAGCCACTTGAGGTAAGCGGCGCTGGAACGGTGCCCGAACCCCTCCTGTACCCCACCCCCCAACTCCCTGCCCTAAGCCCTTGCCTGCACTTTGCACCCCTTCAGCACCCCAACTCCCTGCCCTGACCCCCTCGTACACCCTGCACCCCAACCCCCTGCCCTGAGCACCCTCCCACACCCCGCACCCCTCCTGCACCCCAACCCCCTTCCCTGAGCCCCCTCATACATCCCGCACCCCTTCTCTGCCCCAATCCCTTGCCCTGAGCCCCTTCCTGCACACTGCACCCCCTCCCACACCCCGCACTCCCTCACGCACCCCAACCCCCTGCCCCGGTCCTGCATACAATTTCCCCACCCAGATGTGGCCCTCGGCCCAAAAAGTTTGCCCACCCCGATCTAACTGGTCACCATATTTGGGGTTGGGAAGGGTGTTGGGTGTTTGGGTGTTTCTTCAAACTATCCAACTATCTTGATTTTGCAGAATTACTTTTAACAGTGTCTTGGGGCTACCTGCTTTGGTCCTAACCAAAATAAGATTTTTTTTTTAAAAGAAAAGCAGAGCCAAACATTCCAGAACATCACAAAAGGTTCAGTTGGTTCTAAAAATGGGTGAAGGTTTCAATATGTGTCTGTGTGTTTCTTATTCAATCTAAACTGGCTCACTAGAGCCAAGAGGTTCCTCTGTGTTTGACTGCTACTATTATGGCTGGCTTTTACTTCCAGGGTCATATTTTTGGGCAAGTCCAGTTTTAACTTACAGAAGGAAAAGAATCAAGTCTCCACAAAAGTTCCCTTGTCCATTGTTTGGAGCTAGAACTCCCAAGAGATTCTGCTCACTTGCAAGTGTCACATTATGATAGGGGACATAAGTCCTGTCCAGGGCCGGCTCTAGGCACCAGCGTTCCAAGCATGTGCTTGGGGCGGCACTTCTCAAGGGGCGGCTCTTTTCAAGGGGCGGCACTCCATTTTTTGTTTTTTGGGGTTTTTTTTTTTTGCTTTGGTGGTGGCACTCCGGCTTTTTTTTTGGTTTGGGGTGGCAAAAAACCTGGAGTCGGCCCTGGTCCAGTCCACTGTTCTGTGGGGAAACTCTCTCCCTCAGCAATGGAAAAATCACAGGTGTCTGCCCTCACTACACTGGCATAGTACTCTTGATGATTGGTCATTGGGGCCTTATCTAGCTCCCACTGCCACTGACTCCAAAAGAAGTTGCATTGGATCCTAGAAGGGAGGCTAAAGAGGTTTTTGGAAATTGGTCTCTCTCACTTCACTTTGGTCAGAGACAGATTTGTTCTAATCCCTGCAGCTTGTTAGAGAGAAGAGGTTAGATATTTCATAGTGCACAGAATGAGGTGGGGGAGGCTGGGACACTACACACACATACTTTAAACATGTGTGCCTTAGCGTTTATGAAGCATATAATAAATCTATGTTGGATATTTAATAGCGATATACTAAAGAAGAAGATGAAATGATGCCTTGCCCACTCCTGTATAAGGGTAAAGAAATAGCCATTCAGTGTTACTTTGGCTGGCTTCTCTGAATCATTTCCCTCATACCTTTCTAAACTCTCTATGGACTCACTCCATTCAAACTCTGCCTTCAGACCCATTCACTATCTGCTCACTCAGCATCTCTGTTCTTGGCCACTAGTCTGTCCCCTCCTGTGACTCATCAATCTCCATCTGAAACACTAAATTGCTTCTTCCATTCTGTACATCTCCCAGTAAAAACAGTCCTATGACAGGCTTGCACTGTAAAATCTTATAAACACTGTGGGTTAAGGATGAAGTGGGTTAGGAATGAAGTGTATCATATCAGTTTGATTCCAGTCTCCCAGGGTACTGGGGTAAGGTTCATTGAACAAAGACATTCTAAAAGTATCAATACACCATCTGCTGTCAAATGGTAATGCCTTGGGTTGCTGGCAAAGATGGGAAATCTGAATAATCCTGCATCGTGGAGTGAACTTGGATACCTGTTTATGACATTTGAATAAGATTAGCATCACAGATGCTGTGCTCAATTTTTCTGTTTCTAAACACTTCCTCATTATGGGAGTGGATGATAATGGGCAGAAAATGCTTTCAAGTGCTGGGTCTTAGAAACTGCTACTATGCCTCAGAATTGCACTTTCCCTCTCAACTGATGTCAACTGGTGTTCAGAAGTCAGTGGAAAATATTATTAATCTGATGTTTTCTAGAAATTATATGAGACATCAGGATACAGTTGTTTGACTAATTACACTAATATCACCTGTCATTCAAAACACTTACCATAAATGCCTAATATGACCTACGACTATTTTTGATATGGCTTAGACAGCAAGGTTCCAGATCAGATCTTTGTTGGCAGTAGAGGGAGTAAGACTTATTTTATTGCTGTTCATTGGCAATGGTAGTTCAGTTGACTTGGCCTCCGGCTAGGTCTACACTACAGCGGACTTCCGACCTAAGATACGCAACTTCAGCTACGTGAATACCGTAGCTGAAGTTGCGTATTTTAGGTCGGCTTACCTGGCGGTGAGGACGCGGGAAAGTCGACCGCTGCCGCGCTGCCGCCGACTCCGCTACCGCCTCTTGTCGAGGTGGATTTCCGGAGTCGACGGTAGAGCCATCAGGGATCGATTTTACCGCATCCTCACGAGACGCGGTAAGTCGATCCCCGATAAACCGATTGCTACCCGCCGGATCGGCGGGTAGTGAAGACGTAGCCGGAGAGAACTTCTCTAGGGACTAGATATAGCCATGTCGGCAAGAGAGCACAGGGAAGCTTGCACAGCTGGTGCCTCTCTTCAGTGGTTAAATAGGATACTTTGTTGTTGTTTATTTGCCTTATGTAGTGCAGCTAAGTTCAGGACCCCATTGTGCTAGGCCTAGTGAGAGACAATCTTTGCGGCAAGGAGCCTACAGTCTAAATAGACAAGACAAACAAAAGGCGGAATGGGAAATAAAAGCACAGAGAGGTGAGGGGACGTGCCTAGGATCAAACAGCAAGTTAGTGGCAGAGCCAGGAATATTCCTCAGGTCTGCTGAATGCTAGTCCAATGCTCTGTCCACTAGACAACACTGCTACTCATTTGCCACAGTTGGCAATGTGCCACCTTTCAGAAATACTAAGTTTTCATTCCCCAACCCATGTTATATCATACATGATAAATAGTAATTAGATACTCTGTGCCTTGTGAGTGACTAAGGAGGTGGTACGGGGGGTGGGAGGGGTGGTCAGGTGAGCAAGGGGATCTTTCCTCTGAAATCAGAGAGCAAATCTCCTTCTCCTCATGTGCAGTGGGTGAATGTTAGCTGCCTCATCACACCCAAATCCTGTGGACAGCTCTGACAGTCTGGGGATGTGCCCTCAAACAGGCTGTAGGTTAGTGGTGGGTTGAATATTTGATGAGGCTGTGCCAAAGGAAATACAGAGCAATCAGGGTGGTTTTGGGCAGGGCCGTAGCAACAAAGAACGTGGCCCCCTCCGAACATATGTCTGGGCGGGGCCCCTTACAATGCAGAAACTGGAATGTGGTATTTATTTTGCCACTTTCAGGGGCCTCCTTCCTTGCGGGGCACCCTCCAGTCGGAGGGTACGGCGGGCGCTCGCTACGCCTCTGGTTTTGGGCAGTTCCCCTTTGCACTATGGAACTACACTTTATGGGAGAGTTGTGGGCAGCTATCAGTGTGGAGTCAATGGGGTCCCTGAGCCAGTGTGGAGGCACAGGGCCTCCATATGGATGTCCATGGCCTCTAGCAGACT
Source organism: Terrapene triunguis (assembly GCF_002925995.2). Lineage (NCBI taxonomy): Eukaryota > Metazoa > Chordata > Testudines > Emydidae > Terrapene > Terrapene triunguis. The sequence continues at coordinate 13,218,088 of NW_020664463.1, read as the reverse complement.
TCTGAGATCTGAGCAGATCTTGGTGAATGAGTTCAGTTTGGAGGCCAAACATCTTGCTATTTCAGGGGTTTTGTGAGCAAACCTCATTCCCTCAGGGAAACATTCTGGACCCTCACAGATTTTTCATATAAGCATTAGACCATATTCTATTCAGGTCTACCCAAGCCATTCTGTGGGGCCATGTCTCTTTTTTTTATACTCCTCCCCACCACTCCACTTCCTTAGCTCTAGACACCTTTTAGGGCTTATCTACATGGGCAGTTACTGTACAGCAAGTCAGGGTGTGAATCTACAGCTCACTAAGTTGCCATACAGTGAAATCCCACGTGGACACTGCTAGAAGACAGTGAATACCCCATACTGCAGTTTGGCTGACTGCTAGTGGAAAGCATAGCCTACTAAACTGCACTCTTGGACTTTCCCTGTGCTGTGGCAGCATCTACATGGGATGTGACTGTGTGGCAAGCTGGAAGATTCACTATAGAGTCACATCCTGGCTTGCTGCGTAGTAACTTGCTGTGCAGACAAGCCTGCAGTCATTGACTTGAGAGGTGAGGTTGTCACCCATCCCATTATTTTCAGGATTACCTCAGTTTTCTGCCACAAGCAGCATTTGCAGAGTGTTCATGAGTTCCCATAGCACTTTCAGGGCTGGTGAAATGTTATCAGATCACATTGTAAGAGTGGCAGAAAATTTTCTTTCAAAACTGTTTTCCGATGGAAAGTTTGGTGATGGCAAATGAATTTTTTCTGAAAAGTGTCTGCTTTCTATGGAAAATTTTGATTTTTTTCTATCAATAAACAAAATGCCTGGCAACAAAAAAATTTCAGGTTTTGGTTGAAAACATTTTTTTTTATTTGGATATGGCAGCCGTGGCATTCTACATGTCCCTTAGGAACTGAGGGTTCAAGGACTGGATGCTGCTTATGGGGGAGGGGGGCATCAAAAGTTGTAAGAATGTATTTTTGCTTTGGTTTAATTTTAACAAGACCAAATTGTCTTTGCTAATTTTTTCTATAATGCTCAGCAAACAAAGCAACAAAATTCCTTCATCCTGCTTCCAAGTTACAAGCTGTAATTGTTTTTCCACCTATAGCAAATTTTTATAGCTGAGTTTTAAACAGCAGGATAGTAAGGCTTTATAATGGAAGTTTTGACACAATCTTATCTGCAATGGCGTAAGCAGACCACTGTAATAGTAAGACATGCCATCAAACCAGTTCATTAAAAGAAACTCTAGCAGTCATCAATTACACTGGGGTGAGAAAGCATTTTTCCAAGCTAATATCCACCAACACATCCAGGAACTTACAATGCAGCACTAGCTAATTACCTGCCAAGTCTTTGTATTCACTTGCAAGAGGCTTGGCAAGTGGACACAGCATCTGAAGTCAACATTGTGCAGGGACCTCATGCTTGTATTTAGAAACATTAGCTCTTCCAGACAGGAAACTTTTTCTCCCTTAAATTTCCACAATAAGCTAGCAAAATATATATTTTGCATTGTGAATTTGACACTGAAAAAACTTCAGGGACTTCTCTGAATAGCTAGGACTAGACAAAAGATTGAGCATGCGATGTGAAAGCTTCCCTATTACATCAGCTGTCGCAATGCCCCTCATTCCTGACATATAACCCTCCTATTCTAGTCCAGGGATTCTCTGGAAGAGAAGTCAATAATCATGCCAGTTGCAGGGTGGTTTTGTAACACGGATGGGCACCCGCAAAGAAGCAGGAGAAGATCCCCAGAGTTGTTCTCACTTTTAAACTTAGTAGTTGAATTTATGTCTGGAGGCAAAAAAAGCTGCCACATTAATGGACTGCATCATCTATCCTTATTAGTAATGCTTTCCGAATTATTCCACCTGTTGAATTTAGATTGATACTGCTTGGCTTATCCATATCACATGTGCAAAAAACATCCGATACATTGTATCAGAAAAAAAATCCCTTAGTCCTTCTGTCCAGGATCAATGAAAAAAAAAATCCACTTAAATCTAACAGATCTGAGGAGCACTTTTTTTTTTTTTTTTTTTTTTTTTTTCTCATGTAAAATATTGGGATGAGAAAGGACAACACTGAAGGAAGCACAGTTTTGTTCACGGGGAAAAAGCCCAACACATGCCTGAGCAACTTCACTCACCTGAATCCACTGAGGATTTAGACCTCCCCCTTTTCCAAGAACCTGTGTGTCGCGAAGGCAAGGCAGAACACCAAGTTCCTTACTCAGTACCCGTAATATGTGGAGAGAGCTAAGCTACCAAGTTTAGATCCATATCTAAATTACCCCCAAATTCAGGAGTGTTCAGATCTAGGGGGGTTTATTTGGGCTGATCATTACTAACATGTTAGTTCATGTTTATTTTGCTTTAGGTATTAATCTTGTAAAAACAAACACTGCAGCCATGGGAAAAACTACATAAAGGGATGGCAAATTCCCCACAAGCAATTGACAGAACAGGAGAACACCTTCTAGCCCAGCATTCTCCAGCCCCTCCTATTTTAGCATTTCAACACAGTCCTAAAGATAAGGGGACTACATACCACACGTGCTTGGATTAAAGCACAGTCTCCTCCATATATAAAGGCCCAGATTTCACCTCTCATAACTGTCAGGGGCCCAATCCCAAATCATCTCTCTGGGCATACGAGGGCCCAAAGAATCTCAAAAGCTATGTGTGCTGCACTTGAGAAGCGAAGGAGAAAGGTAAAACACTAGTGATGCCATGCATGCATGCAGACTCCGAACTCCCATATGTTCTGCAAAGGAGATTGCGACAAACTACCTGAACAGCTCTCACTGTGGAAGGTGAAGGTGCGGCCAATGGATGCAAGCACAGCACAGATCCATGTGATCACAAACTCACACAGGAGGGAAGCATCAAGTTATGTCTATGTTTTCACTCCCCTTTATCTCCATGGTAGCTCAGGTGCATTAGACCTTGCTCCCCATTTGAGAGCTAGAATTCTATTTCTCCAGATCTGTGAGATGTTCACCCCACAGCAGCTCTGAGGGGGGCCTAAAAGAAGCCAATTAACCTTCACAGTTGTGCCTGAAGGGAGCCCCAGGGATTTATAGATACTAATTGCTGATGAAGCCCAGCTGAGGGAAAAGCAAGGTAAGGCTATAAAGAGAGGACCAGGGTAGAATTAGGGGGAGAGTTTACAGGCATTTGCTAGGAGTGGGAAATGGGGGTGGGGAGAGTTTTGGGATCCCACTTCTGAAAGAAGTGTTGACCAGACAGGATTTGTGAAGAAAGGAAGCCTGAGAAGGCTGGGTAGGAAGAAGACCAGGGGGGAAATAGCAGCAGGGAGGGGGACTGTGTACTCTAGGGTCTCTGGGCTGGAATCCAGTGTAGAGGAAGGGCTTTGGTTCCCCTACCAGCTACTGGGCAGTGGCACCTCCCAGTTCTGTGCCATCTGGACAAGGGGTCTAGTGAGACTTTGATACCCTGGAAGGGGGGGACCGTATAGTGACCTAGCTGAGTCATGGAGAGGGAGCACTGGGAATTACAGGAAAAGAGACCACTGCTCCAACAGAGTAACTATTGGCAGTGGTAACATATAGGAAGGAAGCTGCTACTCCAAGCCTGGCTAGGAGCAGGTGCTATTGCAGTGAGTGAATCCCCTTACAAGCTCCTTTGCTGCTTCTACAAGTAAATCCCTTCCATGCAATATGTATGTAGAATATAAAGATCTATAACTGTCTTATTATACTGTACTACTCTCTTCTAAGGGTATGTGATGCCCTTTGTCTTGAGTGATCCCAAAGCCCTTTGTGTACAGCTGTCACTAAAATGCAGCCACCTCTAGCTAACCAGCCAGTGCACAGTACCCTGCACAACACTGAAGATGAGGGTAAACCTTGTCTATTGTTAATGTCCACACACAGTAGAAGGGACCTTGTATTTTAAGGACTCTTGGTCTGTGGATGGGTATGGCAAGGTATACTAACCCTTTAAGGAACAACCTGGGTGAGATCAAGGATCCCTTTTGCCCTGACCTGAGGTGGGCCGTTTAAATAGGAAGAGACAGCTGAGCAAGAGTGTTAGAAGCTTTGCTGTAGGTCACTAGTCTGATGTGGGACTTAGAGAGAGTTTATAAAGCCCTTACCTCAGAGCAACTAGACTTGTAACCCAAAAAACAAAGTTAAATAGCTGTTCTGCTGATACCTCAGGAAAAGGGAGAAAGCAAGCCTGCCTACCAACCAGAACAATATAAGAACTAGGGAAGGGTGAGTGAGAACAGATTACTGGTGGGGAGAACAAGGCAAGATGGATTCCCAGCAGATGTGGGTTTGGTGGAAGAGGGAGATCATGATGTGCAAAAGAGGGCCTCACCAATCCAAACAGAGGGTAGAAGGTCCAAAGCTGAGATTGCAAGGAAGAGAGCAACGAGCAGAGGGGCTTGAGAGAAGCCTAGGGAGTGAGTTCTGGAGCAGGAGAAAAGGAGAGCAGAGATGATGTCACTGGTCTTTAAGGCACTTCCCCATGGATTCTATCTCAGAATGGTAGGAGACGGAGGTGATAAATGCATAAGCCAGCTGTGAATATCACACACCACCAACTTTTTAAGATTTAAAATAGCATTTTATAGCAAACACTTATAGAAGGTGAAAACACTAGAAAGTACATTTTATGTAACCGGTGATCCTGAAAGCAAAACTTTAAAAAGAATACAGAATCTGATTCCACAGTTCTTACCCGGGCAAATCTTCCATTGACGTCAGTGGGAAATTTGGGTGAGGAAGGAGTACAGGTTCATGTTCTTACTTAGGGTTAGGGTGTTCCAGAATACGGTAGGTCAGCTGTATCCAAGCCACCCAAATATCATGGTGATGGGGAACACTTATGAATAGATTTTATCTAAGTTCTTATCAGCAAGATGGATAAAGGGGGAAAGCTCTAGACTGAATTTAATGCTGTGCCATCCGCATCTAAGAATTTGTTCATGGGCCCCTTCAGCTGTGCTGTCTCTGAGGAGTGCAGCTAGCTTGGTAGGATGCAGGTGGTGAGGTGGCTTTTGTGATAGCAAGGTCTGGGGGTAATAATTGGGCCTACAAATTTACCCTAATGCTGAGCTCAACTGTGAGGAAGTGCATAAAAAGTTTGTCACAATACCTATAGCAATCAACATTGATGGGAAAAGTACAAAGGAGAGAAATATTGAATTAGTACAAACAAAAAGACTTACTGATATAATTCAAGGACTGTGTTAAGATCATGCCTGGTAAACAAGAGGAGTAGAGAACCGGAAATCAATGAACCAAAATTGGTATGTCAGATATGAGGCCTAATTGGTGGACAAAATAATGAGGGGATGGGTTGTTCCACACATCACTCCCTTTTTGGGTTCTTAAAGAAAGAGACTTTGGAGACAAGATTGGCTGCTAGAGCAAGCTTCATTCATCATCGCCATCTTTCATATCAACTAACTTCTCCTCTTTTCCTTGCAAAAGACAGTTGTTATGATCTTTAATGCCATCTAAGAGACTATCAGACAAGGGGGGGAGGATTTCATTCTAAAAACTGTCTCCAGCTAGAGGTAAAGGGAACAAGTGATGTTGTTAAAATGAAGCCTTACTCAATATGTTACGTTCCAAATGCTTTCCCTGTTTTTCCTTCTTCTGTGTATCTTTAATCAAAGGTTAAAAGGATTTTAATGGTGTGTTTGCCATGGTACTAAGCAGGTTGAGGTCTCTGTATATCAAACCCAGACCCTTGTTTAAAACTGTTTAATGTTGGACAGGGATTGGGTTATGTTAACACCTTTGAGGCCCACATGTTCCATATTAATACAAGAGGTCTCAGCCTGTTCCATCAGCTTTGCATTAGGACAAGAACTTTGGTTGTTAATTGGAAATGAATGGGGAAGCAGTGAAGTTTGTGAAGTAATAATGTCATGTGCTCAAGAAGACCTTTACTGCTTACGAGGGGGCTGCTATGGTTTGCCATGAGTTATAGCTTCAAGTACAGTGAGTTGCATGCTTAAATTTGAGTTGGTGAAAGTATGGCTCACAGTGGCTAGGTATGCATCTGACGAAGTGGGTATTCACCCACAAAAGCTTATGCTCCAAAACGTCTGTTAGTCTGTAAGGTGCCACAGGACTCTTTGTCACTTTTTACAGATCCAGACTAACACAGCTACCTCTCTGATAAGTGGCTAGGCATTCATCTGAGAGGAAATGATGTAGCGTCCTGGCTTGCTTAACTGGCAGGAAGTCAGTCCTTGCTAATGTTGCAGTCCATATGTCCATAGTAGTGATGAATGGGGCATAACCCCAAGGCTGTGCATTATCTTGATAATCAGAGCTGCATGCCACCAGTGGTTGATGGTGTCTGTGTGTTACAAATTTCCTTAAGTGTTTACCTCTCTTTACCTTATAATTTCTTAACTGTCTGAGTTTGTACCAACTGTGCTCCAAGTCTGCCCATTTATTTATTTCAGGCTTTGGGACATCTTAAGGATGGTAAAGGCTGCAATAATCGAGTGTTCTCTGCATACTAGTGACATTAGAGTCTGTGGTGTCTTACAGACTCTTTTAGTGTACTTGAATATATTTTAGAGGAAGGGTGAGAGTATTGAGCATTGCAGGATTCATCTGAGATGGATCTTTGTGAGGAGTGTCTATTGTGACTTTGTGAGATCTGTCAGAGAAATAAATTGATCCACCATAGTGCTACACCAACTCAATGGTGTTGAAGGTTTGTAAAGGTCTACTTTTGTTGGTATGGAGATTGGTTTTCAGTCCACAGCAAGGGCAAGGTCAGTTAACCCATGGAACATTCTATTGCAGATATTACTGAGGACAGGAACTTAGCTGAGTTCAGAAAAAGATGACACATTTATATGAAAGGTAAAATCATGTACAGATAAGTCAGGATTTAATAAAAAATATAAGGGACATAAACCATTCTTTAGGAAAGAAATGTGTGTTAAAGCTTACAAAAATATACACAAAGATCAAAATAATAAATTAGGATGATCTTATTGGAAAGGATCTCTTGAATAGGAAATGGGATTTTATAAGCTCTTTGTAATGTGTTGTTTTGAGTTTAGGGTATATCTGCAAATTTTAGGGGAGAGAGATGGTTGGGTCGGTGATAAGTCAGGAGGGAGATGCTGAGTGATAAAGGATTACATGTCAGAGGGAAACTGACTGGATCCTTTAATTCTTCATTTTCAGACATCCTAATATGGCTTTTTTTTAAACAAGGTTGAATTTTTTTGTAATGAAAGTATAATATTGGTTTTGGGTATAATCTGGATGCCACTGAATCACATGCTTAATCTCAACTATTTAAAAATACTTTTTGATTTTTTGCACATGTATGTATATATTCCCATATATACCGTGTAGGACAAGGAATTTATTTTCATTGCATTGAAATTATGACTATAAAGTCATCTATAATTTTATTAACACAGAGAAAAGTAAGAGAGACAATCTGAGTTATGAGATCTGAGAACAAAGGAATTAATATTCCTCAGATGCAGATCTCCTTATATAGATTGGGCTCCATTAATAAGTGATTTTAGCAGCAGCTTTGGGAAGAGAAACCATTTAATACAATATGGTCTCCTTTCACAGACTCGTATTTACTCAAGTAAACATCCGGAATGATTCAATTACATGTGATAAAATCTAGCTAGTTATTCCTTCCATCCTATCCTCAGGGCAAAATTCTTCTCTCTAAGTCAGCAGTTCTCAAACTGTGGGTCGGGACCCCAAAGTGGGTCACGACCCTGTTTTAATGAGGTCCCCAGGGTTGGCTTAGACTTGCTGGGGTCCAGGGCTGAAGACCAAGACCCAAGCCGGAGGGCTTCAGCCCTGGGTGGCGGGGCTCAGACTTTGGCTTCAGCTCTGGGCAGCAGGACTCAGGTTACAGGCCCCCTGCCTGGGGCTGAAGCCCTTGGGCTTCAGCTTTGCGCCCCCTGCCCCGGGTGGTGGGCTCAGGTGGACTCAGGCTTCAGCTCCCTCCCCCCGGGGTTGTGTAGTAATTTTTGTTGTCAGAAGGAGGTCGCGGTGCAATGAAGTTTGGGCACCCCTGCTCTAAGTCATGTGGGTGATTTCTACTCAGATATTCTGCTCTCCTTATATGAGCAGAACACTCATTGACATCAGATAATGGTATTTCACCGCCTTTGTAAAATACTTTGAAGTTCTTCTTGAAGGTGCTCAAATACTGTAGTGATGAGGGCCATAAAGTTCTAAGCTAGATAAGAGATTCTCTTCTGCTTATGGAAGAAGAGTGTTTTGTGGTTAAGACACTGCATGTGGACTGGGGTGAAATCCTGGCACCATTGAAGGAAGTGGTAAAACTACCATGGACTTCAACAGGATCAGGATTTCATCCCTGGATTCTGTTCCGTGCCCTGCTATGGACTTCCCGTTTGACTTTGGACAAATCATTTCATTCTTCTGTTCCTCAGTTTCCTCAATTTATAAACAGGGCAGATTTATTATCGCCAATGTCAGGGGTCTTTTGAAGATAAATTCATCAGTGTATACAAGGTGCTGAAAATCTATGGTGATTATCATAGAAAAACCTATAAATATAGAAACAATTCAAATGAAAAGCACTATGCGAGCTCAAAGTATTATTAGAGCTGGTTGGTGGGTGGAGACAAAAAATGTTGCAATTTCCCCCCTGAAATTTGAAATTTAAAACATGGCTCAGTGGTTGGTCAAAAATGGAGGGGAAAAACTTGTGAAAATTTCACACAACATTTTCTTGATTATTTTTTCCCAAATGCCAATTTTTTTGGACTAGCTCTAATTATCATCATCAGTGGCAATGCCATGTATGTTGGAAGGGCAGAATACCTGAGCTGAGATCTGCCACAATGTGAAGAGAGATGTGCACGACTTCTTGCCCCCTACAGTTAGAAATTACAGAAAGTGGGTTTAATAATAAACAAAACAAATTTTATTAACTACAAAAGGTGAATTTTAAGTGAATATAAGAGATAACAGAACAAAGCAGATTACTAAGCAAAGAAAACAAAGTATGCCAGCTAAGCTCAATATACTTAAGAAACAGGTTATTTCTTACCCTAAATGTTATTTTTGGCAGCTTGCAAAGTTTCTGTGGTTCAGAGTTCCAGTTATATTTTCTTTCAGACTGGACCCCTGTCTCAGTCTGGACTCCCACCCTGCCTTCCCTTCAGGTGGCTTTAGCAGTCTTTCTTCTTGGGCAGGCAGGCCATGGAGAGAAGGAGTCCCCATTGCCTTCCTCACCACCCTTAAATAAGATTTACATAGGATTTGGGAATCCTTTGTTTCCCAAACTTGACCCCTCCCCCCCCCTTCCCTTCCAGGGGAAAGTTACAAGAAGTCCCAGATAATGTTTAGTATCAGGTGACAAGACCACCTGACTCTAATATCACAGCGTCATGAGTCAGTGGCAGTATGGAGTGTCCACAGGAAGGCCAAGCCTTTTCACAGTCCATTGTCCTCGCTGATGGGCCATCCGCCCTGTCTGGCTTTTCCATTGTTGTACCTGAAGTTTTAGCAGTCGACGTCACCCAAAGCAGCATAGTTGAAATACAGATAAATTTCTAACTTCAGATACAGAAATGATACAGGCATACAAATTGGATAATCACATTCAGTAAATAATAACCTTTCCAATGATAACTTACAAGACCCATCTTGCATAAAGTACATTTCAGTTATGTCATATGCATATCATAAGCCTATTTTCATAAAGAATATGGAGTGACACGTCACAAGAGCTAGCTTGTCAAAACTATTGGGTTAGGGGTAAAATTTTCAAAAGCGCTTAAATGACTTAGGAGTCTAAGTCCCATTGACTTTCAGTGAGATTTAGACTCCTACGTGCGTAAGTCACTTTGGAAATTGGGATTCAGGATTCTAGGTTGTTTAGGGTGTGTCTACACAGCATTTTGGATCGAGTGGACACCCGGGCTTCAGAGTGAAATCTCCAGCCCAAACTGCAACTTCTAAGCAGTGTCTATAAAGCTATTTTTAGAGTGCTAGCGCAAGCCCCTTTAGGCTAAATCTGTCAACCCAAGCTGGGAGGCTTGCTCCTGCTTGGTCCAAAATGCTGTGTAGACATACTCATAGGCACTTTTGAAAATTTTACTCTAATGACACAGTGGTTAAAAACATTTGAGCCCTATCTACATTATATTTTAGGGTTAAATGAAATGGGGTTAAAACCTCCTGTCTACGCTACAGCTTCCTTTGCTACCACTGCTGGAGCAACGCCAGTGGGGAACTATGGATATGATGTTTGCTAGCAAAGATACAGTCTTAGGTTACACTTAACTTATAGGCCACCACCAATGGTGTGCAGTGTATGTGTTGCAAGCAGGCTGTGTCCACACTGTAGTGTGTAGATATGCTTCACAGTGAAAGGCTCCGGCAGCGGGAAGCTGCCAGATCCTTTCCCTGCTGCCCTGGAAGGGAACTAGTGACTTTCTAAGAACCCACTTTCCTTTTTAAATTCCTCCGATATGTCAGGGTCAGACTTGTCTACACCTCTTTTTTTCAGTGAGGTACAAGGCAGTCATCACAGAATACTTGGCTGACTCTAAAACAAGAAAGTATTTAATGAAGTCTTCCAGTGCTGCGAGGTGCAAATTCCAATTAGCAGTCCTGACAAAATGAATAAAGAGCAGCAAAGACTCACCCATACTGGCACTTGTGCCAGCATTTTCAACTTTTTCCTGATGCTTGATGTACTTTTTCTCCAACCTTGCCAAATTCAGTTTATAGGTGCACTTCTTGTAGCATATAAGGTGCCACTGAGCCTTGTGTTTAACCAGATCCTCCGGGGGGGGAGGGGGGAGAGGGTGGTCTCCAAAGATTCAGCTACTTGTCAGTACTCTTAGTCTCCTCTTTGATGCCTAAAAATGATCAAGACCAAAGTAAAGACAATATATTTGTAATAAATAATTTTGGAATTGTAATTAATTGTTATGTAACTATGTGCATACTGTTTGCAGATGGATTCCAGTAATTTCTAGCTGGAAACTGACATCTTAACCACTGTCTCATTACAACTCTTTTGGCATCACAAACAGAGCTTTTTTTTGCCAGTGATGGCACATCAACTTGAAGGACTCATTTCATTGATAGTAATCTGTAACATTAAAAAAATAAATCCGGAATCGTATTCTGAGCATTCACTGATAGCATGGCACTGTCAGTCAAGGATCACAATTTTACTTTGTGAGGGCTGCATGTTTGCCATGCCTGTGTTAAAGTATAATCAAGAAAAGATTGAGTTTTAAACCTTTTCTTGACTATATATAGCTACATAGTTCTAGGTTTGTCATGTTTGGTACCATTGTGTTCACTGGGGAAAAGGGCTTTTGAATGTTACCCAATAACACTGTATTCTCAAAATTTCCACCAACTGGAGTACTGGGACCTGGGGGCCAGCAGGCAGTGAGTCTCCCTGCCATGTCACCCTCTGTGGCACCATTGAAATTATGATTCTGTAGATTTTTACAAGTCGAAGGATACCTCCCTCACCTTTCTATCATTAATCTGTCCACAGAATAAGATTTTACTGCATTATGCTCCCAGCCTAAATGTCCTGTCTCAGTGGCCAGGGCCAGCTACTTTAGATGTAAGTGCAAGAAGGCCCTTATTAGAAAATTGTTCAACAAATTGCCCATCAGATTCTGTGAAGCAGGAGGGTTTTGTATACCTTAAAAATTGCTTATTCTCCCTAATGTAGCGGTGATTCAAATGAAAATATTCCTTTTAGTTCTTAGGTTTAGTGGAAAAAATTGATTATTGTGAAATCAGAAGTTGAAATCTTTGCAGGTAGGATTTTGCAAACTCTTTTTGCTGGCCTAATTCTGAAGTCAATGAGTGTAGAAGTAAACCAGTTCTGAGCACTTTTAAATATCCCATCCTATAATTTCACATTGCCTTTCATCCTGAAGGATTCCAGATATTTTTCTAATCTCTGGGGCAAAATTTGCAGTAAAAAACTACACGAGGTAAATGGGAACGTTGCTTGAGAAAAGACTGCAGACTTAAGTTTGGTATTTAAACACACCACGAAGATCACTTCCCCACTGACACACAGCCGTGCATGCAATGGAAAGCAGCAGACAACAGTAGGGGGCGCCATCGTAGTCCTCATCCATGATAACTCCATTAATGATGCCAGCCGACGACTTTCTGACACCACTTATTATAAAGAACTCAAAGAAAACCTTATACCACAGTTTACCCAGGAATACAAGGATATTATCAAATCCTTCCACAAACCACTCCAAGAGAAACTCTACAACCTCATCTCCTATAAACCCACCCCAGGGACCTTCTACCTGCTTCCCAAGATACACAAACAATGGAACCCAGGCAGACTCCTCATATCTGACCACGGCACTGTTACTGAAGAAATATTAGAATTCATAGAAATCATCCTCAAACCACTCACCACACAAAGGGCCACCTTCCTCCAGGACACAACCAACTTCCTCCACAAACTCTGCAACGTTAACAACCTCCCTTAGTACACTATCCTTGCCACCATGGATGTCACCTCCCTATGCAACAACATCCCTCACAATGATGGCATAGCTGCCTGCCTCAAATATTTGCAAGACAACAGACAACCCTCAGATCTCCACCCCAAACACATTGCCAAACTTATCCATTTCATCCTCACCCATAACAATTTTACATTCAACAACAAACTTTGTCCAAACCATGGGAACAGCCACGTGTACTAGGATGGCTCCCCAATATGCCAACCATTTTGTGGTCCACCTTGAAGAACAATTTCTGGACAAATGCACCACAAAACTAATGAGGTGCCTGAGATACATTGATGCTATTTTTCATCCTCTGACCAGATGGCTTTAATTCCCTCAAAGATTTCCACCACAACTTCAACAATTACCATGCATCCATTAAATTCTCTCTGGGCCACTCCCACACTAGCAGCAACTTCCTGGACTCAACAATAGACACCACAATGAACGTCAACAATGGAACCATACAGACAGCTAGATACAAGAAACCCACAGATCACCACACCTACCTTCATAGATCCAGTAACCACCCCAAACACACCAAGAAATATGTTATCTGAGATACCACAGAATATGCTCCAAGGAGAAAGTCCAGGACATACACCTTAACTCACTCAAAACCACCTTCATCAAACAAGGACACTCCACCAGAGAAGTAGATTGCATCACAGAATGGGCCACCCAAGTATCCACAAGAGATCCTGCTTCAATACAGAAATAAAACCCCCTCCAACCACACACTCCTAGTTGTCACCTACCACCCAACACTGGAATCCATATGGGGTGTCATCAAACAACTACAACTCATACTCAATGGGGACCCCATCCTGAAAGAAATCTTTCCTGAACTTCTCTTCAAAAAACCCCCCCATCCTCTCCAAAATAATCATCAGACGCAAGCTCCCCACAGACCAGGACACACCAACTCAAAGCAGCACCAGACTCTGCCAGAACAACAGATGCAAAACCTGCAGACATATCTCTACTGCTACAATGATCACCACCTCTTTCAAGATTCCTGGGTCCAACACATGCTTATCACAACATGTGGTGTATCTCATCCAGTGCACTAAATTCCCCAATAACACTGTGGATGAAATCAGATAATCACTATGCTCTCGAATGAACTCATACAGAAAAATGATAAAAGACAAAGACCATATCACCTTGGTGAACATTTTTCACAAAGTGATCACTTTATATCTGACCACATCCTCAAAGGAAACCTGCACAACACTTTCAAAAGACAAACCTGGGAGCTTAAATTCATAACTTTGCTAGACACTAAAAATCATGGTCTTAGGCCTTGTCTACACTGGCACTTTACAGTGCTGCAACTTTCTCGCTCAGGGGTGTGAAAAAACTACTCCCCTTGTGGAAGTGGGGTTTTTATAGCGCTGGGAGAGCTCTCTCCCAGTGCTGGTGCCGCAACTACAAAGCCATGCTAAAGCGCTGCTAGTGAAGACATGACCTTAATAAAGACAGTGGATTTATGGCTTATTACAGCAATCTCCCCTTTTTATCCTCTGACTACAGGGGTGTTAATGGGTCAACAGAGTGGGGGCTACCCAGTTTATTGCACCCAATGCAGCATGGGCGAATGCGTGCATTTGGTGCCAGAAGCTCCTGGCTCTCATAGATCGTGTATGGGCTTTGGAGACCAGAGTGGCTGAACTGGAGGAGCTGAGGGAGACAGAGAAGTACATAGACAGGACACAGTAGAATGGTCCCACCCCTGGTTTGACAGCTTCTGTGCTGTTGAGGAGGATGAAAGTCCCAGGGAAAGAGAGCATCTAACTGGAGCATAGGGAAACAATCCCATAGTTGGGACCCTCCTTCCAGATGATGATGTGGTATCCTCTCGCACTGAGGGATACCTCTCCAGGGGAGGGAACTCCAGCTATTAGAAAGAGACAGGTGTTAGTAATGGGCGATTCGATTATTAGAAACCTAGCTGGATTTGCGATGACCGGGAGAACCGCATGGTGACTTGCCTGCCTGGTGCGAAGGTTGCGGATCTCTTGAGACATCTAGATAGACTTATGTGTAGTGCTGGGGAGGAGCCGGTGGTCGTGGTACATGTAGGTACCAGTGATATAGGGAAGGATAGAAGAGAGATCCTGGAAGCCAAATTTAGGCTGGTAGGTAAGAGACTGAAGTCCAGGACCTCCATGGTAGCATTCTCTGAGATGTTCCCAGTTCCATGCGCAGGGCCAGTTACACAGGCAGAACTGCAGAGTCTCAATGCATGGATGAGACGATGGTATAGGGAGGAGGGGTTTAGATTTATTAGGAACTAGGGAAACTTTTGGGAAAGGGAGAGCCTATACAGGAAGGATGGGCTCCACCTAAACCAAAATGGAACCAGATTGCTGGCACTTAGTTTAAAAACTCCTCTACAACCTTTTTAATGTTAAGGGCTGGGGGAAAGCTGACAGGTGTGGAAGAGCACATGGTTTGGACATCCCTTAGGGGAGGATCTATTAATAGAGGTTCTCTATGTCCTAGTGAGGATGAGAGGATGGAAAATGATAAAATACAGGCAGGGTCTGATCAGAAACAAATAAGAGTCCCATTCAATTACATTGTGTAATGGCAGACAGCTAAAAGGAGACAAGTTTTTAAAGTGCTTATATACCAATGCTAGAAGTCTAAATAATAAAATGGATGAACTAGAGTGCCTTGTATTAAATGGGGATATTGATATAATAGGCATCACAGAAACTTGGTGGAATGAGGATAATCAATGGGATACAGTAATACCAGGGTACAAAATATATCGGAAGGACAGAACAGGTTGTGCTGGTGGGGGAGTGGCATTATATGCGAAAGAAAGCGTAGAATCAAATGAAGTAAAAATCATAAATGAATCACACTGTACCATAGAATTTCTATGGATAGAAATTCTATGCTCTAATAATAAGAATATAGCAGAAGGGATATATTACCAACCACCTGACCAGGATGGTGATAATGACTGTGAAATGTTCAGGGAGATTAGAGAGGCTATTAAAAGAAAAAACTCAATAATAATAATAATAATAATGGGGGATTTCAATTATCCCCATATTGACTGGATACATGTCACCTCAGGACCAGATGCAGAGATAAAGTTTCTTGACACCTTAAATGACTGCTTCTTGGAGCAGCTGGTCCTGGAACCCACCAGAGGAGAGGCAATTCTTGATTTAGTCCTGAGTGAAGCACAGGATCTGGTCTAAGAGGTGAATATAGCTGGACTGCTTGGTAATAGTGACCATAATATAATTAAATTTAATATCCCTATGGCAGGAAAAACCCCACAGCGGCATTTAATTTCAGAAAGGGGAACTACACAAAAATGAGGAGGTTAGTTAAACAGAAATTAAAGGGTACAGTGCCAAAAGTGAAATCTCTGCAAGCTGCGTGGAAACTTTTTAAAGACACCATAATAGAGGCAACTTAAATGTATACCCCAAATTAAAAAACATAGTAAGAGAACCAAAAAAGAGCCATCCTGGCTAAACAGCAAAGTAGAAGAAGCAGTGAGAGGCAAAAAGGCATCCTTTAAAAAGTGGAAGTTAAATCCTAATGAGGAAAATAGAAAGGAGCACAAACACTGGCAAATGAAGTGTAAAAATACAATTAGAAAGGCCAAAAAAGAATTTGAGGAGCAGTTAGCCAAAGATTCAAAAAGTAATAGCAAATTTTTTTTTAAGTACATCAGAAGCAGGAAGCCTGCTAAACAACCAGTGGGATCACTGGACGATCGAGATGCTAAAGGAGCACTCAAGGACGATAAGGCCATTGCAGAGAAGCTAAATGAATTCTTTGCATCAGTCTTCAGTCTTTGCACGGCTGAGGATGTGAGGGAGATTCCCAAACCTGAGCCATTCTTTTTAGGTGACAGATCTGAGGAACTGTCCCAGATTGAGGCATCATTAGAGGATGTTTTGGAACAAATTGATAAATTAAACAGCAACAAGTCACCAGGACCAGATGGTATTCACCCAAGAACTCTGAAGGAAATCAAATGTGAAATTGCAGAACTACTAACTGTAGTCTGTAACCTATCATTTAAATCAGCTTCTGTATCGGATGACTGGAGGATAGCTAATGTGACGCCAATTTTTAAAAAGGACTCCAGAGGTGATCCCGGCAATTACAGACCTGTAAGCCTGACTTCAATACCGGGCAAACTGGTTGAAACTATAATAAAGAACAATATTGTCAGACATATAGATGAACATAATTTGTTGAGGAAGAGTCAACATGGTTTTAGTAAAGGGAAATCATGTCTCACCAATCTACTAGAATTCTTTGAGGGGGTCAACAAGCATGTGGACCAAGGGGATCCAGTGGATATAGTGTACTTAGATTTTCAGAAAGCCTTTGACAAGGTCCCTCACCAAAGGCTGTTATGCAAAGTGACACGGGATAAGAGGGAAGGTGCTGTCATGGATTGGTAACTGGTTAAAAGAGAAGAAACAAAGGGTAGGTATAAATGGTCAGTTTTCAGAATGGAGAGAGGTAAATATTGGTGTCCCCCAGGGGTCTGTTCTGGGACCAGTCCTATTCAACATATTCTTAAATGATCTGGAAAAGGGGGTAAACAGTGAAGTGGCAAAATTTGCAGATGATACAAAATTACTAAAGATAGTTAAGACCAGGCAGACTGCAAAGAGCTACAAAAGGATCTCTCAAAACTGGGTGACTGGGCAACAAAATGGCAGATGAAATTTAATGTTGATAAATGCAAAGTAATGCACATTTGAAAGCGTAATCCCAACTATACTTGTAAAATGATGGGGTCTAAATTTGCTGTTACCACTCAAGAAAGAGATCTTGGAGTCACTGTGGATAGTTCTCTGAAAAAATCCTCTCAATGTGCAGCAGCAGTCAAAAAAGCTAACAGAATGCTGGGAGTAATTAAGAAAGGGATAGATAATAGGACAGAAAATATCATGTTTCCTCTATATAAATCCATGGTATGCCCACATCTTGAATACTGTGTGCAGATGTGGTCGTCCCATCTCAAAAAAGATCTATTGAATTGGAAAAGGTTCAGAAAAGGGCAACAAAAATTATTAGGGGTATGGAACGGCTTCCGTATGAGGAGAGATTAATAAGACTGGGACTTTTCAGCTTGGAAAAGAGATGGCTAAGAGGAGATATGATTGAGGTCTATAAAATCATGACTGGTGTAGAGAAAGTAGATAAGGAAGTGTTGCTTACTACTTCTCATATCACAAGAACTAGGGGTCACCAAATGAAATTAATAGGCAGCAGGTTTAAAACAAATAAAAGGAAGTATTTCTTCACACAACGCATAGTCAACCTGTGAAACTCCTTGCCAGAGGATGTTGTGAAGGCCAAGACCATAACAGGGTTCAAAAAAGAACTAGATAAATTCATGGAGGATAGGTCCATCAATGGCTATTAGCCAGGATGGACAGGAATGGTGTCCCTAGCCTCTGTTTGCCAGAAGCTGGGAATGAGCAACAGAGGATGGATCACTTGATGATTACCTGTTCTGTTCATTCTCTCTGGGGCACCTGGCACTGGCCACTGTCGGAAGACAGGATACTGGTCTAGATGGACCTTTGGTCTGACCCAGTAGGGCCATTCTTATGTTCTTAGAATATGTGCTAACTACTTATCCTAAACTATCTGTTTGATCTTGTATTTAGCTGTGACACTCTCAGTAACTTTCCTAGACCAGAAGAAGAATTCTGTGTAGCTCAGAAGCTTGTCTCTTTCACCAGCAGAAGATTATCCAATAAAAGATATTACCTCACCCACCTTATCTCTCTAGTAGAGAAAATAGACATTTTGGCTCAGCAGTAAGACTGAGAGTTCTATTACTGACTCAGCGGCAAACTTCCTCTGTGATCTTGAGGACATTGTTTGACCTTTGTGCCTCACTCTTTTCAGCTGTAAAATGGGTATAATAATAGTCAGCTACCTCACATGGGTACCGTGAGACTTAATTCATTGATGTTGGTAAAGAAATTTGGGACATTTAAGTGACTTGCAAAACAGAAGTGCCCAATACTGATAGTACTGTAACGTGCTAAGAAGGACCATGCCAGAGCTCCACAAACTACAAAGGAAGCCTCTGATCCTACAAAGATTTATGTACATGCATGTGAGTAGTTCCAGTGCCTTCAATGAGACTACCAACATGCTCAAAGTTCAGCAGGTGCATAAGCTTTTAGGAGATCAGGGCTTTGGTTGTTATAAATACAGTATTGGGCTGGTCTGTTAGATTACACCAAATACAGGTCTTACAGATATTTATCCATAAAGAGTAACATGTAAGGTATCTATAGAAAGCTTGTAAGTTATCAAGACTCATAATCATTGTGAGATGTATGTATGGGTAATATTTAAAGAATGTCTTTGTATTGAAAGTTTGCTTTAGGGACTTGGAGTAGAAATCAGTCACCAGGAGGGTACGATGTCTCAGTGATGAGCCATTCAAGCAAGAGGGACTTGACACCTCCTCCTAGTCAGCCAGCAAGGTAATGCAAGATTCCACTGTCTACCCTTGCCATATCCCAGAACAGCCAATGGTTTTCCATCAAGGATAATTGCAAACAATTAAAACCACTTGGAGGTGAAAAGAAGTATTATAGCAGGCTATAATAAAGACTCTCTGGCTATGAATAAAGACAAAAGATTGTCTCATTATAACAGAGGTAGGAAAAGGCACTCTGCATCCATTCACTGAGGAAACCACTTAAGGAGCAGGGTGCATTTATGAACATCTGGATCCTGGTTTTTGTGAAACCAGAAAGCTCTGCAGTGGACTGAACTTTGCGAGGAAAGCCTACATTATAGGAAAGGTAACTATTGATAAATGTAGACCTAGGTTCATTTTTTTTTAAATCATTTTGTGTGTTGTTACCAGTTGTTTCCATCACTTTCTCTCATTTCTAGTTAAATCTTTAATCTTTCTTAAATAAACCTACTTTTGTTTTATTAAAGTGCTCACAAGTGCTGCATGGTATACAGGAGCACCGGTTTAAGGTAAAACTAATCAATTGGGGTTCACTGCACATTTGTGGGGCGGAGAATCTGGAATTTCTGTGAGTAGCCAGTGTCAAGGGCTGGATATCATGAGAATGATTCAAAGGGACTCAGGGATTGGCGTGCACCTATTATTAACCTGTAAGACAAAGTTAAGGCTGGTGCAGCCCAGAGGAGAGTGCTTAAGTGGCTGAAAGAGCTGGTGGTGTCAGGAGCTGACAGCCAGCTACCACAAGAAAGACTCCCTCTTGCTGGAGGCAGGGGGTAACAAGGTGAATCTCAGTCCTGGGTGCCCCGAGAATGGTCACAACACCTCAGAGTTATTAGCCTTTTCCACAACTGTATCATATTGTTGATTCTTTCAGTTTGTGATCCACTATAACCCTCCCTCAGATCCTTTTCGGCAGAACTACCACCTAGCCAGTTATTCCCTATTCTGTAGTTGTGCACTAGATTTTTCCTTCTTAAGTGAAGTAGTTTGCACTGGTCTTTATTGAATTTCATCTGGTTGATTTCAGACCAGTTCTCCAATTCACTAAGATAATTTTGAATTCTAACCCTGTCCAATAAAGTGCTTGCAGCCCCCCACCCCACAACCCCCTAGCTTTGTGTCATCCACAAATTTTATAAGCATACTCTCCATTCCATTCTGAAAAGTCATTAATGAAAATATTGAACAGTACTGGACTCTGGACTGACTCCTGTGGGACTACACTATATACATTCTCCCAGACTGACAGTGAACCATTGGTAACTACTTTTTTTTTTCAGTACAGTCTATCAACTAGTTTTGCACCCACTTTATAGTAATTTCATCTTGACTACATTTCTCTAGTTTGTTTTGAGAATGTCATGTGAGACTGTCAAAAGCCTTACTAAAATCACTAGGCCAGTAGCCCTGTCAAAGAAGGAAATTAGGTTGGTTTGGCATGATTTGTTCTCAACAAATCCATGTTGGCTGTTCCTTATAACCCTATTATACTCCAGGTGCTTAAAAACTGATTGTTTAATAATTTGTTCCGGTATCTTTCTAGGTATCAAAGTTAGGCTAATTGGTCTACAATTCCTTAGGCCTTCATTGCTCTTCTTTTTAAATATAGGTACTATATTTGCCTTTCTCCAGTCTTCTGGAACCTTGCCTGTCCTCCATGAGTTCTCAGTGATAATCGCTAAAGGTTCTGAGAGTGCTTCAGCTAGTTCCTTAACTACCTTAACATGAATTTCATCAGGCCCTGTCAACTTGAATACATCTAATTTATCTAAATATTCTTTAACTTGTTCATCCCTATTCTAGCTTGTGTTCCTTTTCCCTTGTGGTTAATATTATTTGTATTATGTAGCCAGTCACAATTAACTTTTTGCTTCAGTGTTCTAAGTATTAAAAACCTCAGCCTTCTTGGAGTTGTCTGTTATTAGTTCTCCTTCCCTGCTAAATGGTGGACCTATGCGTTCCTTTGTCTTTCTCTTGATCCTTATGTATTTATAGAACCTCTTCTTATTGCCTTTGTGTGAATTTTGTAACTCATATTGTGGCTCAGACTTTCTCATTTTGTCCCTACATGCTTATGTTATTCTTTAGTACTCATCCTTAGCAATTTGTCCATGTTTCTACTTTTTGTAGGATTCCTTTGTATTTTCAAGTCATTAAAGCTCCTGGTACAGCCATATTAGCATCTTATTGTTCTTTCAATCTTTCCTTCTCATCAGGATAGTTTGCTGTTGTGCTTTTAATATTGTCACTTTGAGAAACTGCCAGCTCTGCTGAACTCCTTTTCCTCTTAGCTTTTCTTCCCATCTGACCTACCAGTTGTCTGTTTGTCTTCTTTTTTTAAAGTCTCTTTTCCTTATTCTGTTACTCTCATTCCTTCCTTTCCTGAGAATCGCGAAGCCATCATTTCATGGTCACTTTCACCCACTTTGCCTTCCACCTTCAGATTCACAAATAATTTCTCCCTGTTAGTCAGAATGACATCTCAAATCTCACATGCGTCTGACGAAGTGGATATTCACCCACGAAAGCTTATGCTCTAATACATTTGTTAGTCTATAAGGTGCCACAGGACTCTTCGTTGCATATCTCAAATGGCTGTCCTCTGGTTACGTCCTCCACTTTCAGAAACGGGAAGCTGTCCCTAACACATTCCAATAACTTTTCAGATGTTTTGTTATGTCACTGGTTTGTGTAATGATGACACAAACACTAAACATCAGTGAAGAGGAAGTGAAGAAGACTGACGAATCAGATTGCAACCACAGGGGCATGTACTTACCAAAAGCGGAATTTGCTCAGGACACCAGACAGATGGCCCTTTTATTTCAAAAATGTCATAGGGTCTTTAATGACAACCATTAGTTAGTATCTCAGATTTATAACTGATCCTAACAATGGCAAGTCCAGTAGCACATGGCCCCTAACATCATGCTGGAGGATTGCTTCAATACTAACTCAAAGGGGAAAATACTTGATGCTTTTAAGTAGAACAGACTATTCTATAAACACAGACTAAGTTCTCTCATTACTTATTTCTCCCATCATAGAGGTTCTAGACCATTTCTTTCACATCTTACTAAGGCCAGAAATAAATGATCCGGAGGCTAAAAGTACAGAACAGTCTTCCACTCTTCCCATTTGCAAAACATTGGATAAAAATAATCTAGAGCATGGACAAAGGTGGCCAGTATGCAAATACAACCCTTTGTTCTTGAAGGACTAGAAATCATTATTAGAAATAATGACATAAGAAGGGTGCCGTAGTCCTGCCGTTGTACCAGTTTATGTAGGGTGTCTCTTGTTTTAGACCCATAATTACTTCTGCCCTCTGAAAACCTGTTATTTTACCTGGAGAAAAAAAGTGTTTGATTTCAAAATCATACTATATTTAACACACAGCTGACCAGTAGAGAAGGATAATCCCACAAATACCTAAGCAAGAGGAAATACAATGTAGGAGTGTAATTGTTCTGCTAGTGTAGAATGTAGTAATAGTGTCCAGCAAGTTTATTATGGTTAATTTATTTGAATCACAAATAGTGACTCATAAAACTGAGCTTGTAAATAAATGTCTTTTATGGTAAAGAATGTAATCCTTCCCCATTCTGAAGTTCCCTCTGCCTTATTCTGCCTCTCACAGGGGGGATGAAATTCATCTCTGTGCAGAGGGCCAGCCCAAAGTCTATGCACCCCTTAAGTCCAAATTATGCTCTCTCATGAGGCCTTAAGACCCCCTTAAGTCTCATTTAAGTTAAAGTAGGTCTGAAGTGGGACATGAGAGGTGCAAAGGCCTTGTGATGACCTTCAGCACTTGGGAGAACTTCACTGAGTGAGAAAATGAGGAGCTGAGCTGAGCGATAATGATCAAATGTTTTCACAAGTAAATTCTTCGATACCAGACACAACAATTTTGTTTAGAAAATTATTCACAAAAGGCTATTTGACCTTCAAGAGTGTTAGTCAGCTAGCTATATTGTGAGCTCTGGGAGCCAGGGACAGTCCTCGTTGATTGTCTGCATGGTGCCTAATGCACTGGGACTGTGATCCCACTCCACACAGTTAACTCTGGATGTCATCGTGAAAACATTCTGCACCTGTAGGTCAGGGGCCTCCAGGACTGTGAAGACTGTTCACATCGTACACCTGGCTAACTGCTGATCAGGCACCTG
>NW_020664463.1:13158836-13174891 GCF_002925995.2 Terrapene triunguis | reverse complement strand
CCTGCCTATAGCTGACCTTCGTGTTTTCTGTAAAACATGAAACAAAAAGAAATATAAACACGACCTCCTCAGGAAGGCACGAGACCCTCTGCTACATACAGCGCTCTTAGCTTGAGCTGGCGCGCAGCCCACCTGCCCCAGGCATGGCGCAAGTGGGGGACTGTACCCAGGGCCGGCTCCAGGCACCAGCGCAGCAAGCAGGTGCTTGGGGCGGCCAATGGAAAGGGGTGGCACGTCCGGGTCTTCATCGGCAGTTCGGCGGCGGGGCCCTCAGTCCCTCTCGGAGGAAAGGACCTGCTGCCGAATTGCCACCGAAGAGTGAAGCGGCGGCGGTAGAGCTGCCGCCGGAGTGCCACCGACCATGGCTTTTTTTTTTTTTTTTTTCCGCTTGGGGGGGCAAAAACGCTGGAGCCGGCCCTGACTGTACCTGTCCCCCGGGCGAACGATCCCCAGGTGTCTCCTGTCGCTCCCACAGCCTGGCGCAGCAGTCGTGCTCCAGCTCTGCCCATGCAAGTGAATAGGGCACCGGCCATGTCCCTACCTCTTCCTCCCCGGCACGGGGCAGAGGCAGCAGGGTGGCCAAGATTGGGAAGAGTCTTGGACACTCCCAGCACCTTCAGCAGCCGCCCCACCTGCCCATGGCTCACAGCACCCCCAGGTGGGCTGACTCGGACGCTCACCCTTCCCCAGCCCCACACACTGGGTGGCCACCAACCCATGCCAGGAGCCCGGCCATCCGCAGGGGAGCTGTATGTATTTTTAACTTTTAACCCTCTTTTAACTTCTTTTAACCCTCCCAGTCCAGAGCTCTAACCCAAAATTGTTTTGTCTCCTCAGAGGCCCCTAGAACGCCAGCACCCCAAGGAACATGCCTACTGTGTCTAATTGGAAATCTGGCCCTGTGCAAAGCCAGAGCCTAATTCTGCTCCCACCATTGCCAATGCAGGATCAAGCCTTTAATGCAGGTTCCCATCCAGCATGACATAGCATGACCCACCCTTTACTGCATCTTATAACCCTTCTTGTAAGAGTGCTATAAAAAACCTCTTGGGCTCTCAGGAAGGTGATTATATCTATTTGTTACACTGTCTGCTGCGTTATGGAGAACAGTAATCCAGGGTACAACTCCAGGGCTGAGCTCCTTGGAGGTAAATAACCTTTTTATGGCAGTTCATTTAAAATTCCATTTAGTTTGTTTATTGTAAGAGCCCCGTTCATGCTGTTGTAGTTATGGGCCTGTCATGCTTTCCATTACAAACCAATATTTTCAGGGAGTTTATAACTCAGCCACAAAAATTAGCCTCCGGTTGGAACTTGACAGACATGGTCTCAGGCCAATAATAAGATCTTGTCCTTTTTTGTTGTTGTTTACATATCTCTTGAGATGTTGGGTTTTTTGGTTTCTTTTCTTTTTTTTTCTTTTTCTTAAAATTGCCTACAGTGGCATGTGGCCCATCTCATCAGAACATCCCCTTCCCTAAATTTATCTTCGCTGAATTTGGAGCACATACTCTGAGTGCAGAATGAATTTTCTCAGAATTTACAAGGGAGTCTGTTAACTCAAAAAGCAATTAACATCAATTAAAAATGGAGTCCTTTAAGAAATTCAGCATATGTATCAACCTTTCCTTTGTCCTGAATGACTAAGCCGTTGGAAGGCCAGAAGGACCACTGTGATCATCTAGTCCAGGGGTCGGCAACCTTTTAGAAGTGGTGTGCCGACTCTTCATTTAGTCACTCTAATTTAAGGTTTCGCGTGCCGGTCATACATTTTAACGTTTTTAGAAGGTCTGTTTCTCTAAGTCTATAATATATAACTAAACTATTGTTGTATGTAAAGTAAATAAGGTTTTTAAAATGTTTAAGAAGCTTCATTTAAAATTAAATTAAAATGCAGAGTCCCCCGGACCCGTGGCCAGGACCCAGGCAGCGTGAGTGCCACTGAAAATCAGCTCGCGTGCCGCCTTCGGCGTACATGCCATAGGTTGCCTACCCCTGATCTAGTCTGACTTACTGTATAGCTCAGGCCACAGAACTTCACAGAAATAATTCCTATGTGAACTAGAACATCTCTTTTAGCAAAACATCCAATCTGAATTGTCTGTAATGGAGAAGCTATCACAACCCGTGGTAAATTTTTACCGTGGTTAATTCCCCTCACTTGTCTAGCTTCAGCTGCAATGGAATAAATACAGACAGGTGAAACTTTTCATGTAGGTAAATTAATTGAAGTCTTGCACGTAGGCTATATTGAAGAAATTGGGTTGTAATAAATCAAAGTTATTAATGACTGTTGTTTCAGTTATGACTGTAAGTCAGTGGTGGCCAGACTTTACACAGGAGGGCCACATAAACCTAAACACAACCTTGGGTGGGCCAAACAGATTCTACAGATTTTAACAAGATTTAAGGTCACCTGTATTGATTTATAGTTGTTCGTTTCATATGTATTTAGATAGGTTGTTTCTATGTACAGTATTGTCTGTTTACACATTTGTATAAACTAAAAAATGTAAACATGACAACAAAACGCTAATGAATCAGCCTTTAGTATATTGTGTTGAAGCAGGAGGTTTTTAAAAAATATATCTTTAAGGTGAATGTGTCACTTTGCAAAAAGACAGAAATATGTTACTGCTGCTTAACCTCCACTTTAGTAATAAAAAGAAATTGTCTCCTTTAATGGAGACATGCCTGCAGTTCAGGAATAGAATGAGGACACAGCTATTGGTGATACTACTATCTTCCTAGCTATGGCTAATTGTGTCTGTCACAAAACACGATGTAATGGGTTGTTTTGTTTCTCAGCATTTGTACAAAAACATTGCAGAAAGCTTTCTAATATAGAAAAGTGGTCCAAATTCAGAGGTGAGTTGGAGAGGATATGACTACATCTTTGTCCAGTGCCCTCAGCAGGTAGGTTAATCAGGTTGGACTTTGTAGTCTTTCACCCTTTACTTAGTGATATAAGCACTATACACTGGATTGGGACTGGCACTGGTTTTGGTGCCGTGTAGTAGTCTCAACCTCAGACACTCTTCCCTCTGGAACTGTTCGTTGAACATGATGGCTTATGTCATCTTGTGCCTTTAGCTGATTCTCCAATAATCCTTGGACTAGGTATAGATCAGTCCAGACTTTCTGGTACTTTAGTATTTTGGCATCATCTGAGCCTTGTCCTGGAAATCTAGATGGGATTAACATGGAACCTGCTCATGAACAATGGCAGATTGACAGCTCTGGAAACAGATTTTCATTTTGTCCAAAGAACATGCATAACATGGGCCAGAGTAGAATCCTACATTGCTTACATGCATCAGCCTTGATTTGGAAGGACTGTCTCCAATAGTGAGAGGGTGGTTCATTTTCCATGTCTACTCAAAATGGTGCCTCTCTGCTGACACTACCAGAAACAAGTGCAATCCATGGTGGTAGTTTTTGTGATGTAAACACATGCACTAGGAGCTGGACTGATGTGTCATGATAACCAAAGAGGTTTCAGATAATAGTGTCTTTATTCTCACTTACTACTGACCTGAGTTGGATTCAAATGTATCACTTTTAAGTAAGACTCTGCATAATATTTATCACCATAGATTTTCTGTGTGCCTGGCTTCTTAACTTCAACTGATTTCAAAGTTTGACAAACTCCTACCTATTGCAATCTCCTTTTCATCTATCTCAAAGAACAGACGTGGTGACAGCTCTTCTAGAGTCATAGATTCCAAGGCCAGAAGGGACCATTGTGATCATCTAGTCTGACCTCCCTTCTAACACCGGCCATAGAACTTCTCCAAAACAATTCCTTGAACAGATCGTAGAACAGTGGTTCTCAAAGCTGGTCCACCGCTTGTTCAGGGAAAGCCCCTGCCGGGCCGGTTTGTTTACCTGCCGCGTCCGCAGGTTCGGCCAATCGGGGCTCCCACTGGCCGCGGTTCGCCGCTCCAGGCCAATGGGGGCTGTGGGAAGCAGCGAGGGCCGAGGGATGTGCTGGCCGCCCTTTGAGAACCCCTGCTTTAGAAAAACATCAATTTTGATTTAAAAATTGTCAATGACGGATAATCCACCACAACTATTGCTAAATTGTTTCAGTAGTTAATTATGCTCACTGTTAAAGTGTATACTTCATTTCTAGCCTGAATTTGTCTAGCTTCAACTTCTAGCCACTGAATTGTGTTACAGTTACACTTTTCTCTGGTAGACTGAAGAGCCCATTATTAAATAATTGTTCCCCATGTAGGTACTTATAGACTGTAATCAAGCCACCCCTTAAACTTCTCTTTGTTAAGCTAAATAGAGCGAGCTCCTTGAGGCTATCACTGTAAGGCATGTTTTCTAATCCTTGACTCATTCTGTGGCTCTTCTCTGAACCCTCTCCAGTTTATTTACATCCTTTTTGAATTGTTGACTCCAGAAGTGGACACAGTATTCCAGCAGCAATCGCACCAGTGCCAAATACAGATAAAATAAACTCTTTTCTTGTACTTGAGATTCCCTTGTTTATGCATCGAAGGATCATATTGGCCCTTTTAGCCACAGCGTCACACTGGGAACTCCTGTTCAGCTGATTATCCACCATGACCTCCAAATCTTTTTCAGATTCACTGCTTTCCAGGATAGAGTCTCACCCCCTCCCAACCATCCTGTAAGTATTCTTTGTTCTGAAGTGCCCTCAGAATTCTTATGATCAGTGGTGAGTTGATATTCTTTCCCCTGTTCAAATGGATATGGAGGATAATTGTATGTGGAAGTAACATCGTTCTTTTCAATGAACATGTGATGTTGCACTCTATATGATTTTATGAAAATATGCTAATGAAAGTGAATATAATGTAACTGGAATATGCTTCATGCAAAAGGTCTCTTGTAAGGTATCTTTACAAAGCTTATAATCTACCGAGTGTGGTCATCCTATTTGTATGTATGCATCATTCTTGTGTCTGAAGCTAGAAATATGAAATAACTCTGAGGGCCTATTGTAATTATGCAGAGGTTGGGCCATTAATGGTGGTTTGAAATCTTGATGGCTCCCATTAACCAGGACAATTGACTATGGATGGCTCTGTTTGCTTGCAGGCCTTCCTGTGAGTCAGGCTGGGAGGAATGAAGGCTTGGAGTCTTACAGTGACATGTGATCATGTCACTTGAACGGGAATCCATCTTAAACCTGGTGCTTTTCCATTTAGAAGGAGGGGTGGGAACCCAGAGAGGGACAAAGGATTCCCACCTTGTGCAAAGCTATATAAGGGGGTGGAACAGAACAAAAGGGGCTGCAATCATGAGAAATCCCCTAGCTACCACCTGAGCTGGAACAAGGGCTGTACCAGGGGAAAAAATTGTGCCCAGACTAGGAAGGCGTCCAGTCTGTGATAGAAGCTTATTGAAACATCTGAGGGTGAGGTTTTATCTGTATTCAGTATTCATACTGTATTAGGCATAGACTTGGTGTTTTATTTTATTTTGCTTGGTAATTCACTTTGTTCTATCTGTTATTACTTGGAACCACTTAAATCCTACTTTTTGTATTTAATAAAATTACTTTTTACTTATTAATTAACCCAGAGTATGTATTAATACCTGGGGGGGGGGGCAAACAGCTGTGCATATCTCTCTATCAGTGCTATAGAGGGAGAACAATTTATGAGTTTCCCTGTATAAGCTTTATACAGGGTAAAACTGATTTATTTGGGGTTTGGACCCCATTGGGAGCTGGGCATCTGCGTGGTAGAGACAGGAACACTTCTTAAGCTGTTTTCAGTTTAGCCTGCAGCTTTTGTGGGCCGTTGTTCAGACCTGGGTCTGGGTTTGTAGCAGGCAAGCATGTCTGGCTCAATCCAGGCAGTGTTCTGAAGTCCCAAGATGGCAGGGGAAATGGCTCAGAAGTAGTCTAAGCACATCAGTTGGCAGTACCCAAGGGGTTTTCTGTGATCCAACCCGTCACAGAACAGATCCAATCAAGTGCATCTTAAAGGGCTTTGGGGAATTGTTTTCATTTTCCATCAAAGTCTCAGTTCTCTGTTCCATAAGGAAGGGTGTGCAGTGTAATTAAGTAGTCTGTTTAGAGATTATAGGTTTATTGTCTCAGAAGGGTCATTCATGGTTAGCTATTGCCTGAGTGAATCTCTTCTGACCAAGGTGAGTCTTATGAAACAGCAAACTCATCACAATGCAACTTGTATGTAAAGCTCTGTGTAACCGAGGAGATTCATATATAATCTGAGTCCAGCTTTGCATTGGCCATAGATCTGTTTCAGGGGTTGTTTTTGTGAGAAAATTCATTCTAATTAATGAAGGCCTGAACGGAGGGACCCTTTCTCTTAGAACAAGGTTGCCCAAACATTGTGCGACCAAAGCACCACATTGGAATACCAGAGGGCCACATCTTATTTTCATACAATGGAAGTGACTACAGGCATTTCCATCTTTAATACAGAGACCACAGGTCCCATTATACAGTGCTGTTTCTTGATCTGACTGGCTGGGGTGCATACGGGAATTTGTAGTTTCCATGTGGGCTGAACATCTGTATTAATGATGTGAACAAATTATTTTAGATCTCCATGAGATGCACTTCAGATGCCTCTGAAATGTCCCAGGATCTGAATTGTTGCTATTTAGTTTTTTACCTGTTATTGGAAGACAAATGCCGGTTTGATTTCAGATATTGACGATCAGGGTTCTGAATTTGTTGAATTTTAGAAATCCTAAATAAGAACATAAAGAGCATATATTTGTCCCTTTGACAAAAGGTGTAACTCCTGTTAGTGCTAATGAAAGAATAATTCCCCATGTACTTTGCTTTAATTTAAAGAAAACTTGTCCGAATACTGTAATATGCCCTGAAATTGTGATGGAATAGTCCATATTTGGTGTTCCTTGTCCGTTGAACTGTTAGTGGGAGATTGTATCATAACTACCCTAACAGACTTGATGAGTGTCACAGGCACTAGGCCAATGTAGGAGGTGGTGGCTAGGGCACCACATCAGGAATAATAATAACCTCCCCCTCAAAAAAAAAAAAAAACCTAGGGTGAAGTGAAATTTTTGATCCTTGTTGACCTATCTAATTTTTGTTTTATTTATTGTTCATTTCTTTTTAAAAGCAGCACTTGTAGATTATCCATAGAGATGGACCCAGTCTGAGAATATGGATGTTTGGGGTTGTCCAGATCTTCGGTATTGATTTAGGCCAATCTTGGGCATGAGATTTAACAGGGGATGGAACAAAAGTCCTTCTGGTCTGGTTTGTTCCAGATGGTGCTGGGGAAATTAGGCACAATACTGACTCTGAGCAGACCTGTATCTCTGTCGGGACACTCTGTGCACCCCTGTATATGAGGCAACTACTTTTTACTGTGAGGTTGGACTGGGACACCATTTCAATTCAATAACATGATTATTGGCAAAACTTGAAAGAGTTTTCATGCCAAAGTGCAGAAGAGGTTCTGTCTGAGTGAGGTACAGTCTATAAATCTGGGGCCCATAGTGGGATTGGTGGTTTTTCCCTCTGTTAGTTTGTCATTATGTCTGTTCTTTTGTCCAGTGCTTGGTTGCTATGCGCTGGTAGCAGCGCAGAGGGAGTAGGGAGGAATATGTTGGTGAGAGTCCTCTGAAGACAGTTATACCTACAGAGAAGAAAGAAGATCTAGTGGTTAGAGCACTAGCCTAGAACTTGGGAGACCTGCGTTGAAGTCCTTGTTCTATTACAGATTTCCTGTGTGACCTTGGGCAAGGCCCTTAGCCTTTCTCTGACCCCTGCCCTACCTCACAGGGATGTTGTGAGGATAAATACAATAAGGATTGTGAGGTGCTCAGATACTCTGGTAATGGAGGTCATGCATACCTGAGATAGATAAGATGGGCAGAAGGGGAGGAATGGCCACAAGCAGCAGACCAGTGGCCCGGGGCGGCTCCAGGCACCAGTGCACCAAGTGCGTGCCTGGGGCGCAGGACCGGCTCCAGGGTTTTTGCCACCCTAAGCGGCGGGGAGGGAAAAAAAAAAAGCTGCAATTGCGATCGGTGGCACTCCGGCGGCAGCTCCACCGCGCCGCTTTCTTCTTCGGCGGGAATTTGGCAGCAGGTGCTTCCTTCCCAGAGGGACCCGCCGCCGAATTGCCGCCGAACAGCCCGACGTGCCGCCCCTTCCCCTTGGCCACCCCAAGCACCTGCTTGCTGGGCTGGTGTCTGGAGCCGGCCCTGCTGGGGCGGCAAACCGCAGGGGGCGGCCTGCCGGTCGCTGTGAGGGCGGCAGTCAGGCTGCCTTCGGCGGCATGCCTGCAGGAGATCCGCTGGTCCAGCAGTTTCGGCGACAATTTGGCGGCGGGTACCCCGAAGGCGTGGGACCCGTGGACGTCCCGCATGCATGCCGCCGAATCTGCATTACCAGCGGACCCCCCGCAGGCGCACCGCCGAAAGCCGCCTGACTGCCGTGCTTGGGGTGGCAAAATACATAGAGCCGCCCCTGCCAGTGGCAACTAGAGGAACATAAAATACTTCAGCACACCAAGCAATATCTGAATTCACCTCTCAACACAAGGTGCACCTAAAAGTCCTACTTCTATTTTATTTTTGCTGAAGGGTTGGGAAGATGGGAGTGGCAAGGAGAGAGTTAGGGCAATTTACTAAGTGCCATCCTTCAGGATGTATCAGCTTGCTGCCTACTGTACTCTCCATGATCATGTGATGTGCCCCAGATTGAGTGCTATGCCTAGGGTTCACAGTACTGGTCATGTGATATTCAGTGACTAGTCACAAAGGCTTTGGAAATAACAGATCTATATTTCAGTGGATCGTTAGTCACTGAACTAAATGGGAGCATTCAGTTCTGCATTCTTACTTTAAATTCTAAAGATAAAATCAAAAGGTAATAAAATAAAGGTAATTACAGAGGGGATTTAAAGAGGCACTTTTTGTAGTTTGTCATACTACAAAAAAAACAGCAACCCTAGAGTATTTCCCCTGTGCTGTTGCTGAAAATTTGTCTGAATAAGATCATCTTCCTTCAACCCACATGATCCAGTTTGAGCCCATAATCATTGTTGCAGAAAGGCAGGAGCTTCTTCGTAGTTAAAGTTGCACCCAGGTTCCATTTTCTAAATCCCATATTGTTAGCCCCTTATAACTTTACCTTTTGTAGCTGGTGGTAAGGTACATTCAGGTTACATAGGTAAAATATAAGTATTCATTCATGCTGTAATGCAAGGGACTGCAGGCCCTCAAGCCTGTAAGACAGATAGGTTGGCCAAAAAAATCAAGGCCTAAGGCCTGAATTTTGGTTGACCCAAATAACTAACTGATGAGTGACCTTAAAGTCACAAGATAAAGTGTTGCAGGTAACAGATTTGCTAAATGGTGAAATAAGAAACTACAGAATCCCAATTATTAATATTTTGGGAGATTGCTAAGAAATGGGTATCAGCAAAACTTGCAGATGTCCAATTGCAATAATGCTATAGCAAGTGATTAACCAATATGCTAATGAGTCTGATGCACATGGGTATGATGCACAGAAACTAGGAACCCCAATATAAGTGGGGTGTGGAAGTTCAGATAAAGAAAAGGGGCTGAACTCATCATGAATATGCATAATACACAGTGGTTGTTAACCAGTTTTATAATGGGTTACGCTGCCTGCCTATGTGCTGGCGGATAGACTAGGACACACGATACTGATGATTTCCTGTTGATCATCTCACCTATTTCAGGGTTCCCCCCATACAGGCTATGTGAGTAACGCTGTTGTTGGACATTCTGTATTATCTTTCTGTCTTTTGTTATCTTGCAGTGTTTGTTCCCTTATTTTGCTGGATAATCAATTTGCTAATAAAAGAACACGTAATAAGAGTAGGCTGGTTCTTTTGTGCTTCACAGGTCTCATTCTGATGACAATGAGAGTAGCTGATCTGCAGACTGAACCCTCTCAGGCCACTGCATGCTAAATTGTGCTAATAATAGGGTTACCATATTTCAACAATCAAAAATGAGGACGGGAGGAGCCCCGCCCCTGCCCCTTCCACTCCCTCCCACTTCCCGCCCTCCTCAGAACCCCCAACCCTCCCCCCCACTCCTTGTCCCCTGACTGCCCCCTCCTGAGACCTTCCCCCCCATCGTAACTGGCCCTCTAGGACCCTACCCCCTACCTGTCCCCTGACTGCCCCAACCCTTATCCACACCCCCACCCCCAGACAGACACCAGGGACTCCCACGCCCCATCCAACCACTCCCCACCCCCTGACAGCCCCCCCCAGAACTCCCAACCCATCTAAACCCCTCTGCTCCCTGTCCCCTGACTGCCCCCTCCTGGGACCCCTGCTCCTAACTGCCCTCCAGAACCCCAACCCCTACCTAAGCCTCCCTGTTCCTTGTCCCCTAACTGCCCCCTCCTGAGATCCCCCCACCCTAACTGCCCCCCAGGACCCTACCCCTACCTACTGCCCAAAACCTTACAGCCCCCAACCCCCAGACAGCCCCCCCCGAACTCCCGACCCATCCGACCCTGCTCCCTGTCTCTTGACTGCCCCCTCCAGAACCTCCCTGCCCCTTCTCCGGCCCCCTGGCCCCCTTACCGTGCCGCTCAGAGTGCTGCAGAGCGGTGCGCTGGGCAGCGCGGGGGGGAGCAGGGGGAGGAGCTCCAGACTGCCGGAGGCCCGATGCGAACGGCCGGCCGGCGATCTGTGAATGCAGGGAGGGGGAGGGAGAGAGCAAGAGGAGGGGAGTGATTTCAAGCTGCAGGGAAGAGGAGGGGGAAGCGGAGGAGGGGCTCTGGCTCTCGAAGCCCCATGCAAGTGGCACGATCCAGCCGGCTGCCCTGTCAGCCACGCGCTCTCTGCGTTGGGGGGAAATCCATACATTTACGAATTCCCCCCGGACGCTATTTTTAACTCAAAAAAGCCGGACATGTCCGGCAGAATCCGGACGAATGGTAACCCTAGCTAATAAGTATTAAGATCTAAACTATTGATCAGGCTACACATGTAACATTTGTTTAGCCTGGAAATTGTCAAACTTACTTTGAAAGGAAAGGAGAGTGTTTCTGCAAAACTCAATGAAAATTCTTCAAAGATTTTGAATGACGGGTACTTCTAAACGTACCCTGATTTGAAATTACTTTTGTCTTCATATAGCACAATAATGACTTGTTACTTACCCCTTCAAGCTTCCCAAATAGTTAGTCTTTTTGAAAAGTCATACAACAGCAGCAGGTGGAAGAAAACAGGTTGTAATTAAGCAAGTTATTTACTTTGTGCTCAAAGCTCTTCACAATAATCTTGTTTCCATTTATATTAAAGGGAGGTTTTTTCACCATTGACCTGAGTGACAGCAGGATTAGATGCCAGGGTCAAATTTTCAAAAGTGACTAATGATTTGGGGTGTCAGTTTTTGGGTGCCCAAGTTGGGGCAGCTGGGCCTGATTTTTCTGAGGTGCTCAGCTTCCATTGACTTCAGCTGGAATTGTAAATGTTCTGACAAATTAGGCAACTGACAATTTCAGCTGAAACCAGTAGGAGCTGAGCTGAGGTATCTCACCCCAAATCAGTGGCCACTCTTGAAAATGTGGTTTTGTGTGTATATGTGAATGCTGCATTTCAGAAAGAAACTATTGCCGTGTATTAGTTTTGTACTACTAAAGTGCCTAGAGGCCTCAGCCAAGATCTGGGCCTCGTTGTGCAAGGCACTGTACACACATGAACAAGATGGCCTCTTGTTCAAAGAGCTTATGCTGTAAATGGACAAGGTAGACAAAGGGTGGGAAGGGAAACAAAGACACGGAGAGGTGACGTGATTTGCCCAAGTTCACACAAAAGCTCACTGGCAGAGCAGGGAGGAGAACTCAGGTCTTCTGTATCCCAGTCCAACGTCCCAACCTCTGGATCACAGTGCCTCTGTTCACTCATGCAGAGTTTTTGCTAAATTTGTCTAAGTCCTTTTCAGATGCGAGTCAAATTGCATTTTAAGAGTAATGAGGCTAATTCTAACTGAACATGGAGAGTGTGTATTTAAGCAGCTAACAAACAGTAATGGCTGCTTCATAATAGGGGCTCTTAAAATGCCAACAGAGTGTAGTAGTGGTTTTAGACCCAAGAAGTTCTCCCCAGAATTTGCAGACTTAGGGCTGGTCCACACTACCCGCCTAATTCGGCGGGTAGAGATCGATCTTCTGGGATTGATTTATCGCGTCTCATCTGGACGCGATAGATCGATCCCAGAAGCGCTCCCCCATTGACTGCGGAACTCCTGCTCGCCGAGAGGAGGAAGCGCTGTCGACGGGGGAGCCTGCCTGCGCCGCATGGACCCGAAGTAAGTACTTTTAGTTCGATATAGGAAATGTCGACTTCAGCTACGCTATTCTCGTAGCTGAAGTTGCGTTTCCTATATCGATCCCCCACCCCAGTGTGGACCAGCCCTAAGGGTATGTCTATACTTCCGCGGTAGTTCGACGGCTGGCAATCGAACTTCCGGGTTCGATTTATCGCGTCTGGTCTGGACGCGATAAATCGATCCCGGAAGTGCTCGCCGTCGACTGCGGTACTCCAGCTCGGCGAGAGGAGTACCGCGGAGTCGACGGGGGAGCCTGCCTGCCGCGTGTGGACCGCGTCTGAACCGCGGTAAGTTCGAACTAAGGTATGTCGACTTCAGCTACGTTATTCACGTAGCTGAAGTTGCGTACCTTAGTTCGAATTGGGGGGTTAGTGTAGACCAGGCCTTAGAATGGGAAAGGGATCAGTTACTGGGGATTTCTTTCTTTCATTTGTTCGTTGTTTAATATACAGCCCTGCGTGTTGTTTAGGCTTCGGAGATACCATCCCTTCTCTGTGTGCTTAGACTGACTGCAGCACAAATGAGTTGCACCAGTGCTGTCAAGGGGATCGTTCGACACTGTAAATACCCATAACTGTGCAAGCTGCAGTGCTGTGTCCACTGGCCAATCTTACGTCGATTCTTTCTCCTGTGATGGGTTCCCAGAAAGGTTAGGAACTGCTTGAGCAAATATCTCTTTCTTGTGTGTATGAGACTTGTTGAAACAGGGAACCCGTTATAAAAGGCACAGTAATTTTGCAATTGAGAGGAAGTCTGCAACGGCATTTCTTGTCATACAAACATCTAGACTTGTGTGGGCTAAATGTTTGGGGACAGATTCAAGACTCAGTTTGTTAGACATTACGTCAAGCACCATTTTATTGTAAGTCAGGATTTTCAGAAAGTGACCCAACCTGAGACACTTTAAAAGGGGCCTGATTTTTTACAAAGAGCTGAGCATCCTTCCAACAAGCCTTCTTAAATGTGTATCGTTGGGACACCCAAAAATTGAGCGGCCCAAAGTTAAGTAACATTTGAAAATTTGGGCCATAATTAATATCAAATGTGTTATGCTGGATCAAAATGACGATCTAGCAATCTGTAGGTGCAAGAATTCTGTTTCCCCAAACTCTGTGTACTGGACTTAAGTCCAGGCAGTGAGGGAAGTCTTTTTTGAAACTTAAACCTGTATCTGACAAAAAGATGCACTAGCAATTTGAAACTTTTATATAAATTGGTGGATATTTCATTCCCCATCCGTCAGTCTTTCTAAGCGAGATCTGCAATTGTATGCAATGCGATCATTAAGGCCCCAATTTGGGAAGGCATCACATTAAGGAAGGGTACGTAAACATATGCTTAACTCCCGTTGAAGTCCTAGATGAATAACACGTGCTTAAATGTTTTCCTGAATTATGACCTAATACAGACAGTATTGTTAGCTACGTTTTCTGGCACAATATTGAAAAATAATGTGGGGTGAAATCCTGACCCTATTTGAAGGTAATGGGAATTTTTCACTGACTTCAGTGGGGTCAGGATTTTACCTCCGATGTCTGATCCAAAATCCACTGAAGTCAGTGGAAAAACTCTCACGGGATTTGGATCCAGCCCTTGATGAAGAATCAAAATAATCTGCCAGTTAAGAAATATTGTCTCAGGAAACTTTAAAGTTGCATGAAGGCGCATATAGCGTATGCATACCTGCTCACACCGGAGTCTTAAACATTTAGTGTGTGGGAAAAGGAAGTTTAAGTTAACAGACATCACCACTGGAAACTAAACAAGCACATACTGCATAAGACTGGATTGCCTCAAAAGGATGCATATTTGTTGGATGATAACATTTGTTCTTTCTATGTGTTAAAATTTATGAAGTGCTTGTTTTCTTTCAGTATTGACATGTGGCAGTTATTAAAAGACCCATTCATTATTTATCTGCTCTTGAATTTTAACAGATAAGATTACAATATGTGCAGAACCATCCCCAAAACTGTTTACCGTTCAACGGTCTGATGAATTTCACATCTCCTGAAATGGATATTAGCTGGATAGACCAATGTTCCATTTTGATTTTGCAATCCACTGTTTAGTTGGTGTTTTATGTCCCTCTCTGTGCCCCATTGTCACATTCTGGGGTGCAATCCAGACCAGTGAGGGGTTGTCACCACCAGGGCCCTGCATCCTTGGGTGCCTCGCAATGCTTTGCTGTTGTAGCTCCCAACATGGGCCGCTCCCAACCAGCCTATCAGTATGCAGGTCATACCCAGAGTATCTGTATGCTAGAAAGTCTTGGTTTAGCAGCTCTACCCCAGCAGCCTGTCTACAGCCACACTCTGGCTTTCACCAGCCTTGGTTACTACTTGCAGGGTGACCCAACACACTCCAGTGCTGGATTTTCCCAAAAACGCGTGTTCTGCAATATCCAGTCCTCTCCTGGACAGTTCAGATATTAAGGCTCATTGCTTCTGTTACTTTAACTGGAGTTTCCAAACAATTCACTTTAAACACAGCACTGGATTAGTTTAGATTAAAAATAAAACTAGTTTATTAACAAAAGAAGATAGGATTTTAAGTGAATTCAAGTATGAGAGAGAGTTAGAAATGGTTACAAGCAAATAAAAGTGAAAACATGCATCTAAAAGTGTAAAACTTAATCTAGCAAGTTTTAGTTCAAGCTTTGTTAAGTTGGCCTTTCTCACCCATGGTCTTCCAGCAAGATGTGACTGACTCTTTCCTTGGTCAAGATCTCTCCCAGAGGCCCCAAAATGCTGGTGCCTTTGTCCTCTTAGGTGAAAGAGAGAACTTAGGGTTTTCTGCCCCTTTCTTTTATAGTCCAGTGAACCTTTGAAGTGGATTCTTCTGCAGGTTACCCCTCAAATCATAGTTTATCCAAACGGTGAGGAAAGTGACATGGAGTGTGGTGGTGAAGGAGGCTCCATGGTCTTTCTTCCCCCAAGTTGTGTTTGCTAAAATGCAAATTGTTCAGTTTCCTGCCATCTACTCCCCCTGCTGTTATTTACTACTTGTATGTAAATTGAGGTAAACACATTCCTTTGTTTAGGATAGGCCTAACAACTTTTGCTTAGGCAGGGCTGTCCAGTTTTGAACACTTGCTAATAACATCATACAGGGAGAATTCATACCATTGCATATACTGTTGCTACATACATTTCTCTGTGTTATTATTCACCAGTGAGTTACTAGTTTTCAGATGAAACCTCACAAGGTATATTTCATACAAAGATTACTACAGGGGTGTGTAGGACGTGAATACAGGGGTTCTTTTGCTCACACTGATCCAAAGAGAATGCAAGTCTATTACAGCCCCATTACGGGCTGGGGTCTATAGCTCAAGCTGTAGAGGTTCATGCTTTTAGCTCTGAAGATCCCTGACTAGGGTTGCTAGGTGTCCGGTTTTCAACTGGAATGCCCGGTTGAAAAGGGACCCTGGCCGCTCCGGTTAGTACTGCCAACTGGGCTGCTTAGAGTCCTATCAGCGGTGCAGCGGGGCTAAGGCAGGCTCCCTGCCTGCTGTGGCTCTGCGCAGCTCCCGGAAACAGCGGCATGTCCCCCCTCCAGCTCTTAGGGGTAGGGGCAGCCAGGGGACGCGGGACGCTGCCCCTGCCCCAAGCACCGCTCCCATTGGCCGGGAACCCCCAGACAGAATCCTCACCTTCTCCCGCATCCCAACCCCAGCCAGAGTCATCACCCCCTCCTAAACCCCAAATCCCTGAGCCAGCCCAGTGAAAATGAGC
>NW_020664463.1:13151762-13158736 GCF_002925995.2 Terrapene triunguis | reverse complement strand
GGGGGGGGGGGGGGGGGGGGGGGGGGGGGGGGGGGGGATGGAGTGAGATGGGGAGAGGCCTCAGAGAAGGGGTGGTGCAGGGGCAGGGCCTCAGGAGGGGCAGGGCAGGGGTGTTCAGTTTTGTGTGAGTAGAAAGTTGGCAACCCTATCCCTGACTTGAGAAAATTTAGATCCTGAATCAAACTTTGTAGCTGGGTGCTTACTCTCAAATGAACTAAACAAAATCTCAGACACCAAAATATTGATGTTTGGGAAAAATCCTCATCCAGATCCAAATTTGGCTCTTGGGACTCAGGTGAGAGAAAGTGAGTTACAACACAAAAACACTAGTTCTAAATTTACATAAGTACAGACATTGATCTTGGCTTGAATGTGGGCTTTCTCTCTCCACCTACAGGTGTCCAGTAGCCTTGCATCTTATGCAAGACAACTAAGTTATTAACTGAAATGAACAGGGCACTGCATTCCTTTTGTTGATAGGTTTTGTTTTACCCGTTTGTGTAGAAAACATGGTTCTAAGACCTGGCAAACCTTAGGTCTCAAATCTTTTTTGTAGCCCTTCCAGTTTCAACATTCCTTTGAAATAGCTCATGAAGGAGCCTATTTGGGGGGAAGGGTTTTTTTGTTTTTTTTTTTTTTATTGCATCTTGATAGCCAACCTTCAATATTTATGCAGCACCAGTTTATAGGGTTACATATTTTGCAATAGAAAATAGACTTTTGTCTTAAAATGACTAAATTATTTTCATTAACTACCCAGTAATCCAAAAATGGGTTAAGAGGGGTAGATGCTCTTTATTCACTTTAGGTGCAGTACACCTCCTGTAGTCAGGGCCAGTGTAGACTTTTTTCATGTCTTGCATGAGTCCTATTTTGAGAACTTGTCAGATGGGTATAAAACTTTATGTTGACTCTCTGCATGAGGCTGAATTTCACCCTTTGTGTTCTTATGAGAAAGAAAACATGAAAATGTGCGTGATAAAGCAACAGGAAAGAGTGCAGGCCAAGAGGGCTAGAACATGCCCCAAGTTAAATAACTAGATGCCCAAGGATTACAAACTAACTAATTACACTAGGAGTAAAGAAAAGGCTGAAAGAGGTGAATAAGGACATTTCAAAAAGTAATCCAGGGTTTAGATGAGAGGCATTAGTGAGACACACAACATCTAGGATAGAGTTGGATTGGAAAACATAGTTGAGCTTGAGTAAAGAAATGGAAAAAAACAAGATGCAGAGAGAGGACACTTACATATGACTAATGGCCCAACTCTTAACTTTCTCACACTGGGTGGCAGCTCTTCATAGGAGTAGCCCAGTTGCCTTTGAGGAAGTCTTACAACTGCAAGGGGTCACGGTTTGCCTGTTAGGTAGTAACTTATTCAGTCTAAGAAATAACTTATCTACAGTGTGTATTGCTCTCTTCCTAGTGTAGTTTCAGGAACATCTCTCCATATGTATTCATGGGTCCTTCTCCTGGATATATGCCTTTATGAGAAATTCAGTAAAACTTTCAAGTTTTAAACAAAAATAAAGAGCTTTGTGCCATTTTATTTGAAATGTATACAAGGTTGTAAGAGCTAAGGAAGCTACTGAAAAATACTTCACATTGACTGCCAAGTGTTTGTCTTGTATGTTAGACAAGCAGATGGGATTGTTTCACTTTCAGTTGTTAAATGTTTTAATCTTTTAAGCTTAAAACCATAAAATCCCAATACATGTCTATTTTAATTTTTCCCGTGTCAGACAGCAAGAGAGAAAAGGAAACTCTAATATACTAGTTGTCTGCACTCCTTATTTCTTTTGTGTTCTGAAATGTTTTCTTGCTTAAGAGAAAGAGGGCTTGGGGAATCATTCAAGTGGAAGGATCCAGAGCATCAGCAGAATTTCCTAAAGACAAATCCATTTAGTGTTTTAGATTATGGCTGTATCTCCAAGGTTGTCCTTCAGCTTCACCCTGTCAAGTACCTTTCCTGTGACACCCCTCCCTCCAGTGATCCTGCTGTCAGACCTTGGGTGTATGGGTGAGGATGCTTTGGCTCTGACCGTTTCTTTTATGTAGATCTTCCTCCAGGGGCATCTGCTTCTGTTCACCCCTAGCTGGGAGGGGTGCACGTGGGCAGGCTGAAACAGCTGGGAAGAGGAGTAGGGTGGTCTGGAACACATGTCTAGAGGAAGAAGAGGATCACTTCCAACCAAGTTTGACTTCTGCAGTGGGAGGGGAGAATGATGGTTTTGGTAGTTGGAAAGATGCACCTAAAATTGAGGGAAGGGCAGACCAGAATTTTCCATGCTTCCATAGAAACTCCACTAAGACCAAGTCTCCCATGTAATATGCTATATTACAAGCTTTTATATCCTTGGAACAAATGTTCATTGCCTGATCTAAACCTGAGGATGTGACGCTGATACTAACTGCAAATTAACCCTTTCTGGGTGTCTGCTACACCACACACCTCCTCTTCTCCATGAACATATAACTGTGGGTGCATCTCCTCCTATCCAAACTGTCAATTGTCTTTCTGTGTTTTAAATTGGCTTAGTCTAAACTTGCTATTTCTCTGCTCCTCACAGGGCTCTTAAGTACATTTTTAACCTGTCTTGAAGCTCTGACATTTCTGCACTCAAGACACTGCAGAGTTATTGGCGATGTAGCCTGAGATCAGTGTACCCTGAGGAGGAAATTGTGGTACAGATTTGTCTCTAATTCCATTAAGCCTTGACAGCAGTCTTACGAAGTAGGAATAATAAAATGTTGGAACAAATTAGTTTATAAACCAAAGCAGATTAAAGTCAGTGTGGCTACTCAAATTGAGGGGAGGGGAGAAAATTAAGGTTTTGTGTAATGTCTTAATTTATCCAACATGCCCAAAGATGACCGTTCTAGATGATTATGGTTCAGTAAGAACTTGTGTTAAACTCGAACAGCTCTATAATATGTTCACCATGAATAGTCTCTACTGTCGTGCTCATGTAGTTGTCTTTAACATCATACTGTTACAGAAAATGAGAAGGATTTTAGCCAAGCATAGCCTAGAAAAATATAATTTTACTTTACTGTGTGTGTAAACTTTCCATCTTCAACTCTGCAAGTATTCACTAATCCTCACAACACCACTGCGAGAATAAAAACTATTATTATCTCAGCTTTACAGATGGGGTGAATGGAAACAGAGAAGTTAAGTGACAGGCACAAGGCCATGGAGTAGGGATTAGATCACAGCGGTTCCTGGCACCTGCTCTTGTACTTTTAAGTTTTTAGCAAAAATGGTTCAGCTGTTTCTCAGAATAAGATTGTGGGGGGCGGGAATAAGTTTTGTGCAGGTTAAAATAATAATTACAAAACTCACAACCTTTCAATTGAGAAATTCTAGTACCTCTATGCTTTGGAGTAGGGACTTGAAAAATGAGTCAGGAGTCCTGTGGAAAAATAATATGTGATCTTGTACTTTAAAGACTGCGTCATAGTTTATAGGGAGTCTGAGTTAAGGCTGCACAGCGTCGCCTAACTTTTTAATGCTTGACTTTGTAACCTAAACTGTAGTTTGTATGTAATCTTTCTGTACAGTGGTGCAATTTATCCGGAAGGATCACAAAGTATTTTACTGACTAATTGACAAGCTATGTACAGGAATCACTTCTACCCCCACTGAAAGGATGAAACTCAACAACTGTTGAATGACACATTAGTGGGGGTCCCTCCCCCTTTGGCTCAGTGGGAGGCCACTCCGCCTCACTAAGTCTCTGGGGCGCTGCTCCCTATCGGGGATTAAAGCCACGGCCCTTAAGCAGGATAGCCCAGTCTAACAGTCTTAAGGAGCCTAGGTCCTCAGGCAGGGTGGGGCAGACAAACCAGTCTCAAGGCTCAGGCCCTGAGGCGGGGTGGAGCACCAAACAGACGGATGTCCCAGCTCTGGCAGACAGACGCAGGCCTCTTGGCCTAAGGTGGAGAGGCTGCCACCCTATGCGTGGGTTTGGCAGCAGGGGCTAGGGGGACCTGAGCCCACCCTACTCCATCAGATCCCAGCCCAGGGCCCTGACAATGGCGGAGTGTTCCACACTGTGTCAGCGGGGATGCAATGTTCAGGCAGAAACACAACCCAACTATATTTGGCTGTCCCTGGGCTATTTCCTACTCTCCCACTGTAATGTATGTGTGGTGTGGGGTCGTCCCCTGTCTCTTCAGGTAACAGGGTGAATGGCAGTCCTGGTAGCTCTTCTGCTGGATCAGTCTCCTCCAGGGGCAGGGTGTGGAGCAACGCAAGTTCAGCTCTGGGGATCTGCAGCAGCCTGGAGGTGTCTGCTCCCTTCCCTGGTTCAGACTCAACTGAGTTAGAGGCTCCGCCCTTTATACTTCCTGTCCTGCCTCTTAGCTTTCAGTGAGAGGTGTGAGCCCAGCCTAGCTCCGGCCACCAGGGATCAGGGAGGCCACTCCATCAGACTACAAACACACAGTGACTCTATGCATCAGTTTTATTATAAGAGATGAAGAATATCTTACCTAGTGGGAACTGCAGAGAAAATTTAGGTGGGCGGATGGTAATTTCCTAAGTTATACACATGATTTCAAGACCAACTCCTCTAACTTCTTTTAAAAAAGTATTCATATGATCTTCTTTAATGATCAGGAGTAGGATTTCTGTTTCATTTTTCATCTGAAAGGCAAACTGTACCAGTGGCTACTAATTAATGTGGTGGTAGAGGACAGAGGAGATATATGCACCTTTATAATGGTAACCCCAGAAAGGGTCAGTTAAGATGATTTCTAGAAAGGTCCTTGTATGGTAAATTGGGATGGTGATATTGATAGGTATAACTAGGTGCCTTGGCTGTATAGATAAGCACTTCCAAACAACAACAGCAAACGTGAAGAAAATTGAAAACTAAATAATATTAAACTTCTATTGTTTGAGCTACAGTACTTATATTAGCGATCAGGGTTTCCTCAGTGTTCCGCACAGCACTATGTTGTTAGTATACAACCAATAACTGACATATCGACAAACCAACCAGACCAAACAGGTTTTCTTTGGAGACCCTTTCAATCTTAAAATTGATTCAGTGTCATGTTAAAACAACCCCATCGAGGAATTATTCCTTGATATTTTTTTCTCCCCCAGACAGTGATGCTGTATCTGTCACTTTTGTTGTTTGCTGCTGGCTTATTAAGAGGTGGAAAAAAGAGACCCAAAACCCATTACAGAAATGCTATAATTACATGCATTAGGAAATCTGTGTATATGTCGTTAGATTAGCAGTCACCATCCTTGTTTTAATTATTAGATACTAGTAATTCTGTTTGGCAGCTAAGCCTCTTGATAATCAAGTTAAATTTACACAAAGTGCTCATTTGAGAATGGTGTAGATGCTGGAAGGGAATGATAAAGTATTTTGCAAATGCGTGGGCAGGCAATAGCGTTTTTTTTGACACGGCAGCCACTTGGGAGAGGTGGGGAAATAGAGATGCT
The DNA here is from genome assembly GCF_002925995.2 of Terrapene triunguis. Classification (NCBI taxonomy): domain Eukaryota; kingdom Metazoa; phylum Chordata; order Testudines; family Emydidae; genus Terrapene; species Terrapene triunguis. The sequence continues at coordinate 13,153,271 of NW_020664463.1, read as the reverse complement.
GCATTTTCCATAAAAGGCAGTTTTCATTCCATATCTCTCGACTGTACTTCATTTCCAGGAACACCATTTACCTTAATCCCACAGTTCCCTCTGTTCCACAGAAATGAAATGTCCCCGTCACCTTTTTGTTTGAAATTTATTTACAGCAGAAATGAAGAATCATGAAATTGAGGTTACAGAAAGTAAACTCTCACTAGAGGAATGAATCCTATGGCATTTTTACTTCCTGCCAGGAATAATTTTTGTATGTTCCTTATTTTGGGTCTCCTGTTGCACATCATGTTCCATGTTTGAGCTTTGGCAGGTTGAGAGGTATGTTTTATGCTTTGAAAGTGTTGAACTACTTCATTCCCCATTGTCACTTCTGTTCCTTAGCTTCGTCTCTCCTGTCATTCTCCAAACGCTGGATCCCTCAGTCGTTACTCATGCAACATCAGGCTGTATCTGATATTAGCAATGAACACTGAATCCCTAAAAATCAAAGCATTGGTTTTTTGTTTTGTTTTGTTTGTTTTTTTGGGTTTTTTTTTGCATTTCATTGTCAACTTAATGTGTCCTTATAATAAGACTTTTTTTGAGAATGAGACTATTCCCATTCAACAACTGGTTCAAATAAAACCCCTTGAATTTATTTTATTTTTCTCATAACCTAAGAATTAGAACTCTTATGTGGTTTGATGTGAAACTGTCAACTTCACTAAAGTGTCATAAAAAGTGGTAATTTGGGGCTGCAAAATAGCCTTGAGCAAAATAATTTTGCAACTCCTCACCTGCCATCTCTACTCCCATTTAAGGACTACAGGATTGGGCACTAAGGGCCTGATACAAATGCTGTTGAAGCCTATGGGATTCTTTCTACAGGACTGGATTGGGCCCTAAATGTTGCTGCTTCACAGAAGCGGTTGCCACCAGTCAGTATCCTACGCAGTGCAGTTTTGGTTGGGCTAGAATTGTTGTTAAATATTATTTGGAGTTGGGGGCTAAAACTTGCCTTGCTACTATAAATGATTATATACAGTTAATTGCTGTGGCGTTGTAGCTGTGTTGGTCCCGGAATATGAGAGAGACAATGTGGGTGAGGTAATATCTTTTACTAGGCCAACTTCCGTTGGTGGAAGGGACAAGCTTTCGAGCAACAAAGAGCTCTTCTTCAAGTCTGAGTGTCCAATTCCTTTTCCTTCCCCAGACATGAAGAGCTGTGTGATGCTTGAAAGCTTGTGTCTTCCACCAACAGAAGTTGGCCCAGTAAAAAAATATTACCTCACCTACCTTGTATCGCTCCCTATATAGTTACATGATTTATAATTTGTTCTTAATTTGGTTTTGTTACCTATTTTATGTTTTCAGTATATATCAGTCTGAACCACGTATCAGAGGGGTAGCCGTGTTAGTCTGAGTCTGTAAAAAGCAACAGAGGGTCCTGTGGCACCTTTAAGACTAACAGAAGTATTGGGAGCATAAGCTTTCGTGGGTAAGAACCTCACTTCTTCAGATGCAAGAAGTGAGGTT
>NW_020664463.1:13123411-13151362 GCF_002925995.2 Terrapene triunguis | reverse complement strand
TTGTAGAGTTTAAAACACATTTTAAATGTTGAAAATACAGTTTTCATATGTGAAGATCCCTTTATGTTAAATTGTCTCTTCTGTGTAGGTTGGGCTGTTGTCTCTTTCTGGAATTGGTTAAAACTTCCCAAGAGCGGCAAACCTTATTGTGTGAGGACTAGTTTCCTTTGAGTATGTCTATTCTTGAATTTGTAGTCACATTGTAACGAACATAACTGTAAATTTTTGTGTGGACACTACACAAATGTTTCTTCTAGTGTCCTGTCTACACTAGAATTTATGATCATGTTTATTAAAACAGGACTAAAAATTCAATGTAGAGCTACCCCTCAGCAAGAAGTAAGATGTTTGTGCAGCGCCTAGCACAATGGGGTCCTGGTCTCTGACTAGGGCTCCTACGCGCTATAGTAATATGAATAATGAATAATAAAGGGGAAGGGCCTTCTACTTTTTATTGGCTCTTCGATGTTTAAATCATTAAACAATATAGAACCAGCCATGGACTGATACAGTCCCTTAGGTTGTTGCTTATGTCTGCAGTATTAACAAATGAAACAACTAAGCAAACCTTCAGTTAGGAATAAAAGGGCTGGCTACTGGAAGGCAGCCTGACATACAGGCATCCCTGTTCCTCTTCATCATGTTTAACTGCTTCCGGAAAGAGGGAAGGGATAATAAGCAGTTTGCAGTTACGCGTTTGTGGGTGAATAATATGTTGATACATTTCCTTGTGGGGCTTGCAGAATGATTCTAGATCTTACTCAGGCTGCCAGACTAGTTTTAGTAGTCACCCAGTAACTTCAAAGGGAGCTTGTCAAAGGATACAGGGCCTATTTAAACAAAGAAACTCTTCCATAAAATTCAATAAAGTGCTTGCTAAGAGGATCATAGGGGAGAAAAAGTAGTTTTGCAACTGATGCAATTTAACCTTCTTCTCACAGTCATTGAATGATTTAACTTGCATGGGAACCAGAGGGTATACGATAAGAGTGCAAACATGAAAGTTTTCTAAGCTTTGTCTTTTTCTTGAAAGTAGACTTGGGGCTAGATTCTCAGCTGGTGTCATTCAGTGTAACTGATTGACTTCAATAGAGTTGCACTGACTTACACTTGTGGAGGAGATCGCCCGTAATTTTAGTAGCCTGTATACTGCAGTGCATGCAGTGTTTCTAGTGCAGTGAATGCAGGAGATTTGAATTGAGAAAGCGTTGATAATAATGGACCTTGTAAATGAAAATGAGATGGGGGGGGGGGGGAGAATTTTGTCATTTTAGAAATGTGTTCATACACCCTTAACCCATTTATTTGGGGTACTAAAATGCTGCTATGATCAGAGAAATAACCTCATAAAATTGGCGTAATTTTTCTGAACAAATCTAACTGTATTTGGAGCCTGTCTGCTTTACTTTAAGTTTTACTGCTTTTTAGCCCTGTGGAGCCAACCAGCTACTGAGGAAAGAATTAGATTTCCTTATTATCAGAATTGCTAACTACTGTAAGTTCCAGTTTCTTCCCCCCCCCCCCCCCCCCCCATTCTTACCTAAATTGCACCTGTGCCAAAATTTGAAGACAGTGGGGTTCCACAGACATAACTGAAGGCGGAATCTGATCTGCAGAGTCTTTATTATGGCTGCTGATGCACAATCTGGGAGGAATCCAACGTGGCTTTTGAGATCCTTGGTTGCGTCTGCAGGACTGGCATTTAGAAAGAAACACATTTGCTTTTAAACCAAGCCAAAGGAGCTGGGAATCACTGAGAGGTCATGAACCCAGAACCTTAATATGTCATACAGAGTTGCTTTCAAGAACAGAATTACATACACTTTAAAAAGCAACAGAGGGTCCTGTGGCACCTTTAAGACTAACAGAAGTATTGGAGCATAAGCTTTCGTGGGTGAATGCCCACTTCATCAGACGCAAGACGCTTGCGTCTGATGAAGTGGGCATTCACCCACGAAAGCTTATGCTCCCAATACTTCTGTTAGTCTTAAAGGTGCCACAGGACCCTTTGTTGCTTTTTACAGATTCAGACTAACACGGCTACCCCTCTGATACACTTTAAGGTGTATGTTTATTTCCTCACCTATAGTCCCAGTATTGTATCAGATCCATGTGGCCAGTCCCAACACTTCTGGAAAACAGCTGGCCCCTGACCCAAGGAGTTTACAGCAAGGACTTGTCTTCACTACTGGGGTAAATTGACCTAAGTTACGCTATTCTAGCTATGTGAATAACGTAGCTGGAATCAACGTAGCTTAGGTTAACTTACCCCGGTGCCTTCACTGCGTGGTATGACACTCTCCGGTCGACTTACCTTACTCTTCTCGGAGAGGTGAAGTACCAGGGTCGACCGGAGAGTGCTCTGCCATCGATTTAGCAGGTCTTCACTAGACCCGCTAAATTGACACCCGCTGCATCGATTGCAGCAACCTCGATTTCCCTGGGCTAGTGAAGGCAAATCCCTAAGTAATGAATTAATTTCTTCTCTTCCCTGAGGCAATTGGGCAGTTTTCACTCTACTAAATTTCCTCTAAAAACTGATCGAGCCACCAGAAAAGTGCTGAAAGAACATTCCGCTGAGTAATGGCTCAATCCAATCCATACCTGTATTGAATCTGATAAATAGCTCCTATTTTTAATTTTGGTTTTGTAATTCAGTGCAAAGTAATGGAACTTGGTATGGCTGCCTGTAGAACTGACAGCTCTTCTTTTTGGTTACTGCATGTAATGGTGTACTGGCCCTTTTAGTTCAGTGGAAATCGTGAGAGAGGCCAGTAATCCTTTTCCAGGTGTCCTGGGAAGGCGAATGAAGACTGAAAGAATAACTGATATGGACACTTGGTGAGAGGAAGATGGTCACCGGAAATAGTTGTCTGGCAAGGGGAAGGTGTAGGAAAAACCCTGGCTATGTTCCTTTAACCGCCTTGGAGCAGTAGCCTGGTAGAAAAGGTAGGGCAAGAACAGTTGTGAGAAATCTCTTCTCTTGTTACAGGCAAATATCTTGTTGCAACAATGTCTGGGCTGCTTAGCTGACCAGTTGCCAATGTTACAAGGAAAATAATTGGCTATCAAATTAACAGTAAAACTTATTTTTAAAATAAATCAATACTTGTGTATGTGGCTTACTGTGTGACATGAATAGGGAAACACTACTTTTTTGATCTATTTAAAATATTTATAAGGTGCCTTGCAATAGGCATCTGTCTTAAATAAACAATAATCAACATTTAAAATCAATATGAAGAAATGGCCAGCTATCAAGAAGCAAAATATCTAGCATCAGGTGTCAGGGTGTTAAAGGGGTGGATTTAGAATTGAATTTACAAACGATCTAAATCTACTAGTTTGTCTAAAACAACTGGTAAAGACCAAGCGTTCGCAGATATTTAGGTCCAGATGCCTTCAGTGACTTCTGTGGAGCTATGCAGATTTACATCCACTAAGGATCTGCCCCTTAGTACTTATTACCTGGGGTGCTCATTCTCAGGCTTGCTCATTTCTCCCTGGTCTCAACAAGAAAATGTTGTTGTGTTTGCACGTGATTGTATAAAATCAATGCTGTCCAGGACTGATGGGTCAGTGTAGACTGGGACATAATGCTGAACATGATATTGTCCTACTTTACACTGATCAGTCCATCACAATCAACATCGTGTCAGCTAACTCGACTCTCTACGATCATGTTCAAATATGAGAATGGTGCCTAGTGAACAGAAGCCCTCTGCCTCACCCTGACACACACAGACCGTAATGCTTAATGCTGCGGCTGCACCACTAAGCCAGCTGCAATCAATTATTATGTCTTGACTTCTCATTTCCCTGTACACTTTAGTTTTGTGTATGGTTTTTAAGTTACCTATCATGCAAACATAAGTTAATTAAGGTTGTCATTGAGTTTTGGTGAGTGACTTACACTTAGAATTGTTTATTAGCAAGGAGAGGATATTTATTTTATCTGTATAAAAACAAAAATTAAGGGTGTGGGGCTTCCTTGAAAATTAGAGGCTGGGCAGGATTAGATCTTTGCTGGTCAGCTGGAAAACTAGGATTGTGTTTCAGGCAGCGATGGCCTGAAATGAAATGAAGTCTCAGTACCACATGCTCCTGTTTTATTGTTTTATTAAAATTGGGCTCCTGAAGTACAACCATCCTGCCTAGTTAATTGGAGAATCGTTGCTTTTAAGAATATTGTTTCCAGTATCGGATTTACCATGGCACCACTGGCACCATGGTGCCGGGCCCACGGTCCAAAGGGGCCCCGGCCCAGCCCGCTCTTCTCTGCCCACCGCTCTCTCCTGCGGGGGCAGTGGGCAGAAGTTTGGTCCTGCTGGCTCCTGCTGCAGGGCAGGCTCCGCCGGCAGCCAAGCTCCCCCCTCCCCTGACTCTTTCCCCGAGCGTGCTGCATTCCCGCCCCTCCACCCCCCAGCGCTTCCCCCGTGCCAAATAGCTGTTTGCCAGCGTGAGGGAGGCGGAGGAGCAGAGCTGCAGCACGCTTGCTGGGGGAGAAGGCAGAGAAGAGGTGGGGGTGGGGCCTTGGGGAAGGGGCTGGAATCAGGGCATACCCTCTCCAGCCCCCTGCTGTGAGACGCTCAGGGCAGGGGGCTGGGAGCACCCCCATGACCCCAGCCCACACCCTCTGCCGTCTGTCCTGACTCCTGCACCCCCTCACATACCCCCCCAGTCCTTTGCCCTGATTCCCGCACCCCCCATGACCCCAGCCCTGACTCCTGCACCCCCTCACACATCCCAGCCCCCAGTCCTGACTCCTGCACCCCCCACACATACCCAGTCCTCCACACTCTATGCCCTGACTCCTGCACCCCCCCACATCTCCATCCCCACCCCTCGCACCAAACAGGAGCTGCCCCAGGTAAGCACTCCACACCCCAAACTCCTGCCCCAACCCTGAGTCCCCTCCCTCACCCTAGCTCCTGGCCAGACCCTGTACCCCCAGCCCTGTGCTCTCAGTGCACCCCCACCCTCAGCTTGGTGCAGAGAGAGACGAAGAGAATGGGCTAGAACCAGGAAGAAGGTAGGTACCCGCTCTATGTGGCCAGGAGGTGGGGTGGGGGGATCCTGTTTACCCCCTCCCCAGCCCTGCTGCACTTGCAGTTTACCCCCGGTTCCTCCTTTGCTCCAGGGACCAACCCTAGCTCCCGCCCTGCTGTGCTTTTGCTCCCAGCCCCTGCCTTGCTCCAGTCAGCAGGGACTAATCCTCCCCCCATGCCCCACTATGTTCATCTTGCCCCTGGACTCTGCCTCGCTCCAGCTGGGGACCAATCCTCCTCTTCCCGCCCCCCCAGCCCCGCTGTCAGGGTGTATAAAAAACAATGACTTTAAAAAAAAAAAAAAAAATCGGATTTTTTTTAATTTAAATCGGATTTTTTTAAAGAAAAAACGTATCTAAAGATAGTTTTAAGATACATTATATCTGATCATGCAATAGGGATTATAAATTCTAATTCTATAGTATGAGACAATATATTCATATATTTTTAAGAAAAGTTTCGTAAATGAGTTCTAATAGTTCATGGATTAGGGACCCAATTTTATGGGTGGGGCTCGCCGCCCTCCTCCCAGGGCTCCGGCCGCCCTCCCCCCCGGCGCCCTCCCCCCGGCCGCCGGGGGGAGAGCGGAGCCCCCGCCGAGGCTCGCTGCCCTCCCCCCGGGGCTCCGGCCGCCCTCCCCCCCCCCGTGGGGGGGGGCGGGGGGGCGGCCAGAGGCTTTTTTGCCTGGGGCGGCAAAAAAGCCAGAGCCGGCCCTGCTTGCATCTTTTGAACATCAAAAGAAAAAAAGTGATAAGAAAAGAAGACATAAGGCCTGGTTTCCACATAAAAGTTATACCAGTGTGTTTTGGTTTTTTAACAGTAGCACCATTGCTAGTGTGGATGTGTATAAAAGTGCCTTATACTAGTATAGTTCATTCTCCTTTCTGTAAAGCTATCCCAGTTTAAGTATGCTGGTATAACATTGTCTGCACTAGAGGATTTGACTACTTAACCATGCTAGTATAGTTAAAGCAGCACATCGTGTGTGCATAGACAAGCCCTAAGCTATAGTCTCAAACTGAGCATTAATACTTAAGCGGAAAGCAAGAAATCTTCTGTTTAAAATAGTTATGCCAAGGTCTTAGCATGCATCCCAGCAACAATGTTATCCCTCTGCATAAGCTGAATTAATAAAGTATTTCCTTTTGTCTTCGAGCATCAGAAGTGGCTCACACTCAAGAACCCATGAATTCTCCTACTGTGCCTCCTTGTATTACACACTGTTTCAATGCACTGCAAAGCCATTGGGTGTACGTAAGTGGTTATATGAGTACTACAGTACATTCTGGACAGGGGCTGAATATCTGTAGGCACCAAAGAGAAACATTTTGATTTGTAGACAGAAAGAGCAGTACTTAAGGTAATCTTACATGTATCAAACTATTTTGCTTGGTCTGAATGGAATCTGTTTCCAAAAACCTATTCCTCCTTAGAATCTTGTCACTGTAAACTTCACAGACCAAATTAGAGGTGTAACTTACACACCCGATGCACTGGTGGAAGTGAGTAAAACTCAGAGGGAGCAGAAGGGTGGGACTTTATCAGGAAAAACAACTAATGGGAGGTTTTAAGGTTGATTATGGGAGGGCTGCTTTAAATTGGTCCCAATTTATAGCACATTTCATTGAAGGATCATAAAAAGCTTTACAAATATTAATAAATGAAGACCTTGCCTACACACACAAGTTGTACTGTTTTAACTATACTGTTATAGTAAAAGGGGTACAACCCTCCCTATTGTGGACACAATTATATTGGTATAAAAGTGCTTTATACTATAACTATACCTATTCTTGTGTGGAGAGGGGAATAAACTATACTGGGATAAGTCACCTTTATACCCCTATAATTGTGTCCACACTAGGGCTTTTTCTGGTGTAACTATAGTGGTAAAAATCACACCTCTCCCCAAAATAGTTAAACTGGAACAATAACTGTGGGTAGACCAGACCCAAGCCACACAACCGATAAAATTGAGGCACAGAGGGAAATTGACTTTAAAGTCACGCAGAAAACACGTGATACAACTAGGAATTTCCTTACTCACAGGCTTTTGTGTTCACCACAGGAATGTGTTGCCCTCCTGTACATGTGTATGTTTTGTGTAACATGTGTTATGTATATGAGTTCATATTCCATCCTCATTGCCAATTTTGTAAAGAAACCATTCAATCCAACACAATTCTCTGCTTACAGGACTGCAGGCTGGGAATTAGTTGCTTTTATTCACAAGCATCACAACATAGTGTGCGTATTTGTAAGGGGGGACTCCCGCTTACAAACTAGGAAATAAGAAAGGGGTTGAGAATAGCTCCATCACATAATACTCTGGGTAACGTAGTTAACCCCATTGTGACCACTTTACTACAATGCGAGTCTAACAGGCACTAGCTGATCTTAAAAATGTATGTTTAAATCGATTAGGTATGTTGTGAATTTTATATTTTCTCTTTTCAGACTTTACTGAGGAGGGAAACAAATGCAAATCCAAGTCCTTGGTATCTTCTTCTTCCTCCTTTTATTCCTGTTCTCACTGTTTTTTAAAAACGTCTCCCTCTTCATATTCATTGCCATTTTGGCAGTTTTGAATTTGAGTTAGAGAGTGAAAGGGTGAAATATTTAGTAAATAGGAATTAATAAGGGTTTAGAATGACTCATATGAGCCCTCAAATTTAAAATGTGTGAAGTGGTCTTGAGTTATCCTAGAAACCTGGAATAAGGCATGTTGTTGGGGCGGAGAAAAGGAGTGATTAAATCTTTAAGTAGGGAGAAACTGATTCTTAAAGAGATTAGGTGTCATCCTCCTCAAAGCTTAGTTTCTAAGCTGCTGAGCTGTCACTCAAGGAGCACATGCAACATTCTGTGAAAGGTATGTTCGAATAAATCTATAAGGCCGGCTGGACAGAGGTGAAGACATTCTTTATTGCAGAGTTCCAGGAAGGGGAGAGGGAATAGGCCTGAAGATGTATCTTTCAAACACAAGCAAAATCATGTAGTCATACACACTGGCTGGCTGAGCTATTCGCAGCAAAATTTGAAACCGCTTGACCTTAGCATGGGTTTGAAGTTCATTGGGGTTCTGAACATCCAATCCGTTATTGAGAGAGGCTCACAAACATGAGCCGAGTTGGTCATTTGTGTTTGTAGAGACCTCTTCCCCCTGAACAACTGCCACCCTCTGAAAACTAACTTTGATGTCTCTTTGGGGAATGAGGATGATAGCCTGCCCTGAGGCTGGGTGGCTACTTTGCCAGCCCTGCGCCAGCAAGGCCATGTTTTCATGATACATGCTACTGCCCTCCTATCTGCACAGGGCCTCCCTGAAAGTCCATTTCATTGTAGTGCATTAGGAGCAGCAGATGGGTTGCAGCAGCTGTCAGGTAGCAAAATCTAATGACTTGAGGCTGAGTGATTGTGATGGGTTGGATCACAGAAACCCCCTTGGGTACTGCCAACTGATGTGCTGGGACTACCTCTGAGCCTGTTTTCCCAGGCAGCTTGGGACTTCAGTGCTCTGCCTGGTTGTGCTAGACACGCTAGCCTGCTACAGACCCAGGTCTGAACCATGTCCCCCAAAAGCTGCAGGCTTAACTGAAAACAGCTTAAGAAGTGTTCCCTGTCTCCAACACTCAGATGCCCAACTCCCAGTGGGGTCCAAACCCCAAATAAATCCGTTTTACCCTGTATAAAGCGTATACAGGGTAAACTTATAAATTGTTCGCCCTCTATAACACTGATAGAGAGATATGCACAGCTGTTTGCCCCTCCCCCCCAGTATTAATGCATACTCTGGGTTAATTAATAAGTAAAAAGTTATTTTATTAAATACAAAAAGTAGGATTTAAGTGGTTCCAAGTAATAACCGACAGAACAAAGTGAATTACCGAGCAAAATAAAATAAAACATGCAAGTCTAAGCCTAATACAGTAAGGAAGTGATTACAGATGAATTCTCACCCTCAGAGATGTTCCAGTAAGCTTCTTTTAAAGACTAGCCTCCTTCTAGTCTGGGTCCAGCAATCACTCACATCCCTGTGGTTACTGTCCTTTGTTCCAGTTTCTTTCAGGTATCCTTTGGGGTGGAGAGGCTATCTTTTTGTGCTAGCTGAAGACAAAATGAAGGGATCTCCCAGGTCTTTATATAGTTTCTCTCTTGTGTGTGGAAACCCCTCCCTCCCCCTGTGTAGAATCTCCTCTACAAGATGGAGTTTTGGAGTCACATGGGCAAGACACATGTCCATGCATGACTTAGTTCTCTACAGGAACGTTCCCAGGAAAGCTCAGATGTGGATTGGAGTCTATCAAAGTCTATTGTCAGCTTAAGTGTTTCTTGATTGGACACTTACTGAGAATAGTCTTTTCTCGAGAAGCTGACCAAATGCTTCACTGAGGCTACTTAAAATCAAACGAGTTCACAGCCAATATTCATAACTTCAAATACAAAAATGACACATGCATACAAATAGGATGAATATATTCAGTAGATCATAATCTTTGCAAAGATATGTTACATGGCATATGTAGCATAAAACATATTCCAGTTATATCATATTTACATTCATAAGCATATTTCTATAAAGCATTATGGGGTGCAATGTCACAATAATGCCCAAACATTCCTTGTGGGGTAGATTCTCTCATCCACAACTCAGTAGAGACAATGGCCGGAAGGAGGAGCAACAGCTATGCTGCTTCTGCTATATACTCTGTATGTGGAAACAGAGAGGCTTTAGAAGGTTGGGACCATTTTAGACCAGTGTTTCTCAACCATTTTGATCCCAGGGACCAGCTTTCTGCCTTCCCAAACTGTGTCAGGGAGATCTCAGGTACCGGCGCTGGTCCACAGACTGATCGTTGAGAAACACTGATCTAGACCCATAATATATTCTGTCCCCGTAATGGGACCCCCATGGTACAATCTGGAATGGTGGGATCGCTGTGCCCCCTTAACTCTCCAGCCTGGGCTGTCGCTCACAATGCTTTGCCATTGACAAGCAGCAAACCCTTCCAGGCCCTGTTATCACTCAGCCACCAAATGCAGAGGCACACCCAGCTAAGTTGCATGATTGCTCTCCAAGCCACTCATGAACTGTAACAGGGAAACACCAGCAAATATACCGTTTCACACTGCTCAAGACCTTCTCTTGAACAGTGTAAGATCATTAATTAGTTCACCACTTCATCAAAGGAATGTGGACATGCACCAGCCTTTGTAATCTGAGCAGATTCCCCAAGCATTTTCAACAAACTCCCTGGTAAGGATAAAACATTAAAATAATTTTTTTTTAACTACAGAAATATAGATTTTAAGTGATTGGTAAGCATAAAGGTCTGATGTAGTTACCTTAAGAAAATAAAAAATAAACACGCATTCAAAATCCTAAATTTTTAGACTAAGCAAGATTTGAATCAAACAGCTTTTCTCACCCCACTGGATGTTGCAGGTAGGCGGCTACAGTTCTTAATACACAGGCTGAATTTCATTCTGAGCCTGGGACCAATCTCCTCAGTTCAAAGTCTTTGTCTTCCCAGTGTTCTTGTTACCTTCGGTGTTGGTGGGGGAGGAGACAGGTGGTCTCATGATGCTGCTGTGCCTTATTTTATACTCTCAATCCATGTCCTTGGAAAGATATTGTCCCAGGCATGTCCTGGTGGGCCTTGCTGAGTCCCAGAGTTGAGCAATCCCCACTGTGTGGTGCTTGCCAACTGTCTCTTACAGAATTGTATATCTCTTGTTTATAATTCCCCTGCTGATCAATGGTCATTTAACATCTGCTTGGGTCACTACCCTTTTAGTCACTGGAGAGCTAACAGTGGTTATCTCCCAAACTCAGAACATATTTCAGTAACAACCATATAGCAAAATCTCATAACTTCATACACAATAATGATATACAAATTTTGACAGAACAATGAGTTTCAGCAGATCATGACCTTTCATATGATACCTTGCAAAGCATGCTTTGTGTGAAATACTACAACCATATACCAATGATGAATATCGGGGGTTACAGGGTGATACTTTGAGGTGTTACCCCTCTCCTCTTAGTTTACTGCTAATAGTGTTAGTCACTGACTAACTTGAAGGCAGTCTGTGTTAGGGTCCTTTTGAGGTTTAACAACATTATTCCCAAGTGTTGCTTACTATTGTAGCGTTAACCACATATGCTCCTGAAAAGTTTTGTGCATCTTTTAGCACTCTGTGGACTAGTCTAGTGATCTCATAAGTTAACAAGTGCGTCTTCTCTGCGTTGCTAGAAAGCATCTCATTGTACCTTTGCATTACTGCTTTCCCAACTGGTGTTAACTCAATGTAGATATTAATGTTTTCCAGTATGTAGGTATCTTGGCATCCAGCCACTGAAGTAATGAGGTGGTGTGCCTCAGTTTCCTCTTCCACACACCAACCAGGTTTATTAGGGCTTCTCTGTTGTGACCAGCTTTAAGTCTGTTTACAGGTAATAGCTGAGAAGCAGCATTACCATAAGGGTTCTTGACATTACATGTGTTCCCAATTACCATTCCTAGCATGTCCGAAGTCAATGAAGCTGGAGCTGTATCGATTTACACCAACTGAGGATCTGGCTCTTCATTAAGATTTCGTAAGTAGCATGGTTGTTATCTTGTAAACTATGTTAATACAAACCATATGACTGTAATCATATCGAAAGGCATGTGCATGCTCTCTCCTTGGGAGGCATGTCGTTCAAGGGAAAACCAGTCCATTATGCTGAAATGCAGTGGTGATCTTATTAGAAAAGTAAACAGGAAGGTGATAGAACACTGCCTCAGCACAAAGTAAGCCTTCTCATTTTGAGACAAGCAAGAGTGTGTGTAACTGTGGTATACCTCGGCCAGGGGCCGCTCTATGTATTTTGCCGCCCCAAGCACGGCAGTGAGGCAGGCTTCGGCAGCATGCCTGCAGGAGGTCTGCTGGTAACGCGGATTCGGCGTACCCGCCGCTGAAATCGCGGGACCGGCAGACCTCCCGCAGGTATGCTGCCGAAGGCAGCCTGACTGCCGCCCTCACGGCGACCGGCAGGCCGCCCCCCGCGGCTTGCTGCCCCAGGCACGCACTTGGTGCGCTGGTGCCTGGAGCCGCCCCTGACCTTGGCTACCAGGGTTGTCCGTTAATTGTTCAGGCTCAGTGAGTATAGGGTTGAGGTATCTGAAGCTTGGTCTACACTGAAAAGTTATATCAGCATAGATACATTGGTAAGAATAGAATCAGTGTAGAATCAGCTTTGTTGACAGAAAAGGGCCAATATAGTCTCCATAGTGTAGACATATCCTAAGAAAGACGCCCATGCTGTGACAGTGAATGCAACCTACTGTCTATGGATTAGAAAACGTTTCTTTGGCCAAGTCCTCCTTCCTCATTTGGTATGATGCCATAATTCATGCTGAGTAGAACTGTGAGCAAAGAAAAGATTGTGCAAAGAATCCCAGAAAATTTCAGTCAAAGTGTAATCATCAAGAGAGCTAAATTTTAAATAATCTTGCAGGCACAGATTCATCATCTTTGTCCTCACCCCCTACTGCCTCATGACATTTTAAGGAATGAGGAACAAGAGCTGGAGTGAGGTGCGGGAGTTTGTTTGTCAGTTCCCCTGCGTGACTCATGCACTGCAGACAGATATAAATCAGGTTTGCATGCTAAGCAGTAAAGCGGTAGTGCAGGCACTTATTAAGGATAAGCTAGGACCTTATCAAGAGTACTGGATATAAACTCTGATGTTCAGACTGGCAAGGTTCTCGTCTAGTGTGACCAGATAGCAAGTGTAAAAAATCAGGACAAGGGGTGGGGGGTAATAGGAGCCTATATAAGAAAAATCCCCCAAAATCGGGACTGTCCCTATAAAATCGGGACATCTGGTCACCCTATTCTCATCACACCTGACACAGCTGCTAAAGCAATCCCTGCTTTCTGTGCCTTGGGGAGGGGAAATCTGGCATGTGATCCCTTTCTTCCTGGCATTGTTTAATGAAGAGGTAGTAGGGAGGAGCGAGGTGAATTAAATATTAACCTCCATCTTACAAAAGTTTAGCAGGGCATCTCTGGCCTCCGTTTGAGGCTCCCCTTTGGCCAAACTGTAAACAAGGGGTGATGTGGAATGTAAGAGAGGACAAAGGTATTTTACAGGGACCATGTGCTTCAAAGGGCACAAGCACCCTACAAAGATTCACTATTAACAGGAGCATTTTTAATAAATCCAAATTTAATATTTGTGTGCTCTTTACATATTTTGTTATTATGTAAGCATTATTAAATCATCTTTATTTTTTTTTCTCCCTACTGTCCCTCCTAGCGTAGGTCTTTGTCCCCCCTTTAGTGGCTGGTTGATATAAGTGACTTTATCTGCTGCTGCTTCCAGCTTGGAGACTTTGTCCTTTAGCTCATGTGGCCAACACTCACACTTTCAGCTCCGAAAGTACAGGGTCAGACTGGATTGACAGCCTGAGTCAAGTCAGTTACAGACATTTACCAGCAAATATTGCAGCTATCCATGTATAATGTGTAACAAAACATGGCCATGTATTCAATAGATCTTTATTTCTGTAGATTTTCCTTATTGGAGTGTTCATACTTCTCTTTCTGTCTGAAGTACTTATCTGGCCCCCATTACTGTAGTATCGGAGTGCCTCGCTGTATTTAATGTATTTCTGTTCACAACACGCTGTGAGGTCGGGCCGTGCCATTATCCCCATTTTACAAATGAAGAACTGAGGCGCAGAGAGAAATGTGACGTGTGTAAGGTCACGTAGGAAATCTGTGGAGAGCAGGGAATTGAAACCAAGTCTCTCAAGTCCTCGGCTAATGCTCTAACCACTGGGCCGAGCTTCCTCTCTAATTATTTGAAATGAAATCTTCAAAGAATGGCTTGACTCTTTCCTGCCCCTTCCCTTTCTCCAGTATTGGGAGCTTCATCTTTGGGGCAGAGATCATCTCTGAAAAGTGTACAGTCCCCAGCACAATGGGGCCTCCACCCTGGGGTGTTTACCGCTTCAGCTGATAAAGGCAATAGTGCTGATGTAATATACTTAGACTTCTGTAAGATGTATGACTTGATACCACACAATATTTTAATCAAAAATAGTAGAAAGAACATGGTGCACATTAAATGGGTTAAAAGCTGACTAGCTGACCTAGCTGGCTAGGTCTCAAAATTTAATTGTAAACAGGGAATCATTGAGCAGGTGTGTTTCTAGTAGGGTCCAGCAGGGATCACTTCTTGGCCCTATGGTCTTTAACATTTTCGTCAATTACCCGAAAGAAAACATTGAATTATCACTGATTAAAGTTTGCAGATGTCACAAAAATTGGGGAATGGTAAATAACGAAGAGCACAGGTCACTGATATAGAGCAATCTGGATTGCTTGGTAAACTGGGTGCAGCCAAACAATATGCATTTTAAATACAGCTAAATGTAAACGTGTACATCTAGGAACAAGGAATATAGGCCATACTTACATGATGGGGGAACTCTATTCTGGGAAGCAGTGACTCTGAAAAAGATTTGGCACTAGCTAAAAGGGCTAATGTGATCCTCAGATGCATGAAAAGGGGACTTTTGTGTAGGAATAGAGAGTTTATTTTGCCTCTGTATTTGGCACTGGTGTGACCACTGCTGGCATAGTGTGTCCAGTTCTGGTGTCCACAATTCAAGGAGGATGTTGATAAACTGGGTAGGGTTCAGAGAAGATTCCGAAGGAAGATTAAAGGATTAGAGTACCTGTCTTATAGTGATAGACTCAAGGAGCTCAATCTGTTAAACTAAACAAAGAGACGGTTAAAGGGTGATTTGATTACAGTCTATAAGTACCTACAAGGGGAAAAAAAATATGTAATGGGCTCTTCAGTCTAGCAGAGAAAGGCATAACATGATCCAGTGGCTGGAAGTTGAAGCTAGACAAATTTAGGCTGGAAGCAGGCTGTAAATTTTTGACCGTGAGAGTAATTAACCATTGGAACAACTTACCATGGGTCTTGGTGGATTCTCCATCACTGACAATTTTTAACTCCAGATTGGATGTTTTTTCTGAAAGATCTGCTCTAGGAATTATTTTGAGGAAGTTCTACGGCCTGTGTTAGGCAGGAGGTCAGACTAGATGATCAGTGTGGTCCCTTCTGGCCTTGGAATCTGTGACTCTATAGGCTCTACCATAATACACAGTACTTAAAGTGGTATGAAAAAACTGTGTGTGTGTCTATCATAATCTGGGAGCAGCAGCTTTGGCAAAACAGTAATTAAAATGTGGCCCTCAGCCACCTGGCTCGATTTAAAATAAATAAATAAAAAGCCAGGTCTGTGACCTTTTGAGTTTTTTTTTTCTCCCCCACTCACTTGAAACACTGACTACACAAATAATAACATTAATAATTCTTGTAGATCTCTGTCATTAATTCTCCTCTTGAAACACTCTCCCTTCCATTGCTGTGGACCCCCACACTCTGCCGATGCCTCAGAGTGTGGTGCTCATACCAGTGGGTTGGGGTCTCTTTCTACTGGCATAAGGTGCCTCCTGAAGATGTCTTGTTGTAATTATTTTGTGGGGAGGAGAAAGAGATGGGGAAGGGGAGACAGTGCACTGGAATGATGAGTGAGTGGGTAAGGAGCCCTAGTGCTTTCTGCTTTCTCTCACTGGACCGCACTCTGCAACCTGGGGAGCTCCCCCCGGTGTGTCTGATTTGACCGGCTGCTGAAGATTAAAGATTTTTGCACTGCTCCCACTTGAGAATGTGGGTTATTGTTAGGTTACGGATATGAAAGAGAAGGGCCCCGCCCCTCCCAAAATGCCCAGCCCTGCCAGGCTGCTTATACTGTTCACAGACCATGATACCACTTTACGCTTCTTGATATGGCCAAGGACCAGTGCAATATTACTAGGGAGTGACCTTAGTTTTATGCTTCAGTGGGATCATAGAAAGCAACTGCAAGCAACTAAGGGAGAGATTTTCAAAGGGGCCTACAGGATTTAGGCACACCATTCCCATTGAAAATCAATAGGAATTGTGCATGTAAATCCGTTAAGTGCTGTAGGAAATCTCTCCCTAAAAGCACAGGTGGAAACACATGCCACAAATGAGTAACAATGGCATGTTACTTCTCTGCTCCTTGGGTGAAATCTTGGTCCCACTGAAGTAGATGGCAAAACTTCCATTGACTTCAATGGGCCCGGGTTTGCAGGCCTCGTCTTTCCTCACTCATTGTCATGTCTAAAACTAGATTACATGATTTCTGGGACAGGGCCCACACCTTGCTATTTGCATTGCAAAGAGCCTCCACGTTTTTGGCGGCTGTAAAAGTAATTGTGGCTCTTGGGTGCTAGAGTAATTAATGTTCCAGAGCAGGAGCTGCATGTGCATGGTGCATGTGTGGAGAGTGCCGTTTGTGACTGCTACCATAATTCAACTAAATAATGGTGAGACCATGGGCTGTGAATGGGAGGAAACGAGTGAGAAAAGGCCAGGCACTGTGCACTAGTCTAATGGAAAACGTATGTCTGGAGCAGCCCCAAAGACCCCTGGGAATACAGAGCAGCTGTCAGCGTTAGGAGGGCACAGGGAAGAAAAGACTGTAGGAGTTCAGCGTAAGGAATGGGATTAAAAGAGAAAGTACAGCTGATGGAGATAGAGAAATGCATTGTATCTGTAGGAGTCAGATTGGAAGGACTAAGGCTAATTCTGTTATTATTAATATATGGAGCGACTAAAAGCATACTAGGTGCCATCTACAAGAATAAAATAGATGTGGTCCCTGCCTCAAAGAGTTTACACTTTTGCAACTGGAGACGGGCCCTTTATCACTGTGTCAGTGGAGCGCTGCATGTAGAAACTCACTCCTGTGGATCCAATTGCAGCCCTGGGGCCTAGGAAGAGATGTGAGAAGATGAGGGCAGACAAACCAGAGAGAGAAGGTAGAGGGAATGGAGGAGAGTGGTTGCAAATACAAGGTCATGGGGCAGCCTACTGGTACTGCATGCATCTTAGTTGAATGATGATGTAAGGATCCACTTTTTTCTTTTAAACAAACAGTACAGGATAGGGAACAAACGGCCCAGTTTAGCAAAGCACTTCAGCAGGTGCTTAACTTTTAAAATTCAAAGGGACTTCAGCACCTGTTGAAGTGTTTTGCTGAACACAGATGGATTACTGAATTGGGGCTAAGGTGGATGTGGCAGCAGGAGGAGTGATGTGGAAATAAGGAGGAGTTGAAGAACTAGGGGAGTGGATGAGAGCACTGTCCATATTGCAACTAGATCAGTTATTCACACACACGGTAGTTCATTGTTGATTTGTTTTTTCCTTATTTTTAAAACTGCTTGTTCCTGTTTTGTCAGCTAGAAAATAGTCAAGCCCAGATAACTCAGACTTCTTCAAAATGTTCTTTATTCTCGTGATAATGTATTGAAGTCTGGTAAAGGTGTATGCGGTAAGGATTTTTTAGTGGAGAGGTGCTGAAGTAAACTCATGAAAGCGAGCAAATGGCCCTCTGCAAATCCTGGTTCATTTCTCTTGCCTTCCCAGTGTTCTCTTTGGACTCTAAAACTTCCTGTAGGTTAATAGTCTTTGTGCTAATTTGGCAATGTTTCTATAGGAAAATATCAGTATAATTAGGATTTTGATGTCCCAAGTTAATGTATCAATGATAATGTTGCAGCTGCACAAACAAATGGATTGTTCAAATGTTCTTTGATTTAAACCTCAGTTCAGCAAGATACTTAAGCACATGACTCATTTTTAATCATGTGAGTAGTATTGACTTAAATTGAATTACTTACATGCTTAAATACTTTGCTAAATTGTGATCTCTATAGAGAGATAAAAGTGAATTTTGTTCACAGATTGAACACAGTCCTATTCTGGTTATAAATTATTGCTTCTCTCTTGTTGTCCCAAGGGAAAACATTACAGAAACCTCAACTTTTCAGGCTAGTTAAATATTCATGTATCAACTCTGCACTCTTATTCTGCCATTGAGAAAGGTCTCAGGTTTCTTTCCCTGCTACCTGAAAGGAATATCCCCTATGATGTCCGTATGTTTGGTTCTCCTCTCTCGCTACTTCCCTTCCCTTCCCCTTTCCTCCCAATGAATATCTGTTGTGTATTCTCTGTTCAAAGATAAACCCACTTACTATTTTGCAATTTAAAGCAAAACTTAGCTGCTTCCAGTTTCTGAACAAAGGTGTTAGAAAGAAAGGTGAAGACAGATTTATACAGAAACAGGTTTTGGCAGTCCCTAGTCTGAAACCCTGTTTATGAATGTTTGAGCTGACATCTAGAAGGAACTAAGCATAAGGACACAAAAGACCAAGGTGTTTGTCTTGACAAAAGAATAGAGGGGATTTGTGTGGCTGGGAAGAAAGGCTGGATTTAATTGTGTCCACGCTTGTCAAGACAAATTTGACCTTTACATTTATGTTCTGCAGCTTTGATGTGATGAGCTTTATCACATCTGCTTTTCCTGCACTTTGGTTTATGTGAAGTTATTGTGGAGTAATGACTGTGCCTCTAGGTTGTAATGTCATGGTATTGGGGTGGGGGTGAAACAATCATACTGCAGTTATCAGTATGGATTAAAAAACTACAGGTATTTGTCTTTTTTCAGGGGATAGATCAGCTCAAAAATCACACTTGATGAAACTGTTTTGTTTACCTGTATTAACTATGACACCATCATATATTAAAATTAAGATTTTTTTTAAAATCAAATGCACTCTTCAGTATTTGCGTGAGTTTATTTCTTGCATTTCTCTCCGTTTGGGTAATGAAAATGGACTTTCTAGTCAGTTTGACTTCAAGGTTCTCATAGATTAGTATAATGGTGGAGCATTTTGAGACTATTTATTTTTTCAAAATAACTACTTCCCTTGGCAATTATTTTTTTTAAAATGCATTGCAGCATTTCTATTAGCCTTAGTTTTATATTTACAGAAAAAGCTAAATATGGGGCAAAATCTGACCCTTCAACAGTTTTTTGCAGTATGTAGAATTATTTTAAAGTGGCCACCTGAAATTGTAATTGGGCCAAAGAGGAAATAGAGGAATCCTATTTGCTTAAAAACCATAGAGGAGAATTTGTATTGTGTGAATATTTACTGTATCAGTACAGTGTGCAATAAATATCTTCATCTTAGGTTTGTTAAGCTGTGCAAAGGACAGAGAGGAAATACATGGAAGTGGTGGCCCTTTCTTCTTCGAGTGATTGCTCATGTACATTCCACAATAGTTGTGTGTGCTCGCCACGTGCACCGGTGCCGGAAGTTTTTCCCTTAGCAGTGCCCATAGGGGAGCACCCCTAGCGACCCCTGGAGTGGTGCCGCCATTGTGCGGTATGAGGGGCACTGCGCGCTCCCTCCACCCTCAGTTCCTTCTTGCCGCCAGTGAAGGTGCTTTGGAACTACTCCAGCTCTGCTGTAGCTTTCCCTCTTGGACTCTGTTAGTTCATAGTTAGTAGTGCCTGTAGTTTTAAAAAAATTAGTTTTAGTTAGAATTAGTTAAGTGCGCCCGGGTCAGGGCATGCCCCGTGCCCCGGGCTTTAAGTCATGTGACACTTGCAAATGGCTTATGCCCGTGAGTGCGCCGCACGCACTGTTTACACTGTCTGGGGGAAACCCATCTCAACGATCGCTGCAAGATTTGCAGATCCGTCAAACCTCGGACCAAGAAGGAGTGGGACATTCGGCTCCAAATCATTTTGATGGAGTCAGCCCTAACCCCGACACCGCTGCACTGCTCCGAGTCAGCACCGAGCACCGAGGCATCAGTGCGCGGCGACCCAACGGTGCCCTCCACCAGTCAGCACTGCTCCCCGTCCATGGGGCACGCCAAAAAGGTGAAGATGAGGTCTTCTCTGCCAAGGTACCAGAGCAAGACTGGGGAGAGACTAGACCCGTGTTGGGTAGCTCCCGGTCTCCCGTCAGCCTCGCAGCCTCCGACTCAAGTTGAGTGGAGTAGCCTGGCCCACTCCGAGCTGGCCTCCCCAGACGCCAGTGGCCACATTTGGGTGCCCTCCACGCCGGAGGCTCTGCAGGCAGCTCGAGACATTATGTCTCTGTTGGTACCAGTAGCACCGCCGTCATCGGCTCCCTGGTCCAGAGGCAAGCCGCCGCTCGGACCTCCACAGTCGCCGCCTGGCAGTACTGCTCACGGTCGAGGGAAGGTTTCCGACGCTGTTTCCCGCTCAGTGACTGCCCCGTGCGCAGTCCGCACCGGTCCCTTTCAACCCCCACCAGGTTGTCTGGCTGGGTACCGACTGGTAGGGGTTCCAGGCACCACTCCACCTCGAGGGAATGTAGGCCTCGCGAGGAGAGCGTGCCCCGTCGAGACCGGGACAGACGGCACTGGAGGTCGTTGTCTCCGAGAAGCTACCGTAGCCCCTCGCGGTACGGGCATCGATGCCGTTCCCGTTCTCCGTCTTGCTCAAAGTCCCCGCCGCGGCACCACTCCTACAGCCCCAGGTGTCGATTGCCAGCACCCCGCCGTCGCAGATCCACCTGTCGGAGCTGGTCGCAGAGCAGCCGCTACCGGCAGTACTCCCGCTCCTCCACGCCGGGATCACAGTCTCGCGGTTGGCACTGCTCCCAGTGCCGCCACTCGTCCCAGTCCCAGGATAGCGGTCAATCGTATGCCAGCCCGGCCTCCCTTCGAAGTCATCGGTCAATGGGCCAGGCTAGTCAGGCAGGACAGCCTGCTCCGCCAGTGCCACAGCAGGTGCAGGGGCATAGGGCTCCTTGGCCAATGCCATGGTACCAATGGGTCCCTTTCTCAGCCTCCCAAAAAGTAGTCGGTGGAGCGTTCATCCCCGGTCCCGCGCTCAGAAGGGGACGAAGTGGTGGGACCGGTGGGGACGCAGAGTACCGCATCCTCATCCTCCAATGAGGAGATCACGGTCCCTCCTCCGCCTGTCCTGCAGGAGGACACAAAAGCCCACCAAGAGCTGTTGAAAAGGGTGGCATCGAGCCTCAACCTACAAGCCAAAGAGGTGGAGGGAACCCTCGGACTCCCTCTTCAGTGTCCTCTCGGCTTCCGCAGTGGGCAGGGTGGCTCTCCCACTCCATGAAGGAGTGGCAAAGATCTCAAACGCCTTGTGGCAAACCCCGGCTTCCTTGCCCCCCATCTCTAAGAGGGCAGAACGGAAGCATTTCGTGCCCGCCAAGGGGCATGAATACCTGTTACCCACCCTGCCCTCAACTCTCTAGTAGTCGAGTTGGTCAACCATAAGGAGCGGCAAGGTCAACCCACTCCGACTCCTAAAAATAAGGACTTGAGGAGACTAGATCTGTTCAGTAGAAAGGTTTATTCGTCCTCGAGCTTCCAACTGAGAGGGGGGCAAATCACCAAGCCCTGCTGGGTAGATACGATTTCAATTTGTGGGGCTCCCTGCCCAAATTTGTGGACTCCTTCCAGGAGTGTGATAAGAGGGAGTTCAAGGCTCTGGTTGAGGAGGGCACAGCTGCTGCCAGGGCGGCCCTTCAGGCAGCCTCGGATACCCTGGATATGGCTGCAAGGTCTATGGCCTCCGCGGTGTCCATGAGGAGAGCATCGTGACTCCTGCTGTCTGGATTGTCCAGCGAGGCACAGAACTCCTTACAGGACCTTCTGTTCGATGGCAAGGCCCTGTTTGCGGAACAAACAGACGTGAAGTTACAGGGTCTGAAAGACTCCCGCACAACATTAAAAACCCTGGGCCTCTATGTCCCGGCCCGGACCAAATTTAAACCGTAGCAGGCTCCCAGTCACGCCACCCACTCCAGATATGAGCCCCTTTATAAAAAGTCAAGGGATTATAAAAAGCGCCTGCAAAGGCAATCCTGGCCTGCGCCCCAGCCTGGGCCCTCTAAGGGTAAACAGGTGCGAAAGCGCCAGTTTTGACGGTATGCCCGGGGGCGATTTACCAGTTCATACCAGGGATCCACCCGCAATAAAGCTTCCCTTCTCCAACCGGTTGTGTGCATTTCTCCCGGAGTGGTCATGGCTGACCTCGGACCAATGGGTCCTCAACACCGTCTCCTGGGACTACACCCTCCAGTTTACTTCTACCCCACCCACCCTCCATCCCCATTCCTCTTTAGGGCCCCCTCTCACGAGACCCTGCTCAAGCAGGAGGTGAGGTGGCTCCTTGGCTTAGGAGCAGTGAAGGTGGTGCCAGCGGAGTTCAGACGCAAGGGTTTCTACTCCCATTATTTCCTTATCCCAAAGACCAAAGGGGGGCTCTGGCCCATCTTGGACCTGTGAGGTCTGAACCAGTACATGGTAAAGCTCAAGTTTCGCATGGTCTCTCTGTCCTCCATCATCCCCTCCCTGGGTATGCTGCCCTCGATCTGCAGGACGCGTACTTCCACATTCATATATTTGAGGGGCACAGACGTTTCCTCCATTTCACAGTTGGCAGGAGCACTACCAGTTCATTGTCCTCCCATTTGGCCTGTCCACGGCTCCCAGGGTATTCACAAAGTGTATGTTTGTGGTAGCGGCCTACCTCAGATGTCAGGCGGTCCAGATCTTTCCCTACCTCAATGACTGGCTGGTCAAGGGCAGCTTCAGGTCGCAGGTACAGGATCACATCTCACTCCTCCTGTCCACATGCACCACATTGGGCCTGTTGGTGAACGACACCAAGTGCACGTTAGTTCCGCATAGAGTTCATTGGGGCAGCGCATAGAATTCATTGGGGCAATTCTGGATGTGACATGGGCCAAAGCCTCCCTCCCACCGGACAGATTTGAAACTCTAAGCTCCTCAGCACAGTCACAAGGTTCCCCGTGACCACAGCCAGAGCGTGCCTCCAACTCCTGGGTCATATGTCAGCATGCATGTACGTGGTTCATCACGCCAGACTCAGGATGCGGCCCCTCCAGCTCTGGTTGGCCTCAGTATTCTTCCAGTCCAAAAACAGGATGGACAAGGTCCTCACTGTGCCCGAACTGGTTATAGCCTCCCTGCGCTGTGGTCCTCCCCGGGGAACATGCTCTAAGGGGTCCCATTCAGGGGCCGACCCCCATATGTGGAATTGGTGTCTGATGCGTCGGACCTGGGGAGTCCATGTGGGAAACCTCCAGACCCAAGGTCTGTGGTCCGCACAGGACCTTGCCCTGCATATAAATGTCAAGGAACTCAGAGCGGTCCGTCTGGCGTGCGCAGCTTCCACTCCCACCTGGCGGGCAGAGTGGTCATGGTTCTCATGGACAAACAGCCTCGATGTTTTACATCAACGGGCAAGGTGGGGCCCATTCCTCAGCCCTCTACCAGGAAGCCCTCAAGCTGTGGGACTTCTGCATAACCCATGATATTTACCTGGAAGCCCATCACTTACCGGGTGTCCGGAACTCCTGATTGGCAGGGTCTTGGAAAAGATAAAAACGGACAGGGCCCAGGTCCTCCTGATTACCCCGGCATGGCCCGGGCAACATTGGTTCAGGACTCTCGTGAGTCTGGCAGTCACCCCACCGTGGCTGTTGCCAACCCGCCCGGACCTGCTCTCCCAGGACCAAGGTCACCTCCTCCACCCCAACCTAGCAGCACTACACCTCACGGCGTGGCTGCTCCATGGTTAGGCCAGGAGGAGAGGACTTTCTCGGAAGGGGTTCAGCGCGTCGTCCTGGAGAGCAGGCGGCCCTCCATGTGTCAGGCCTACCTGGCGAAATGGTCTCGGTTTTCCCAGTGGGCCGCTGATCAGGGTATCTTGCCTGTGGCTGCTCCAATCCATCTTATATTAGACTACCTACTTCATCTTAGAGCCCAGGACCTAGCTCCCTCGTCCGTCAAGGTGCATCTGGCGGCCATATCGGCCTTCCACCCGCCAGTGCATGGCCATACAATATTCCCTCATGTCATGACTGGCCGATTCCTTAAGGGTTTAGATCGCTTCTTCCCATATGTTAGGCCCTCAGTCCCACAGTGGGACCTGAACTTGGTGCTGGCCAGGTTAACTGGACCTCCATTTGAACCGTTAGCCACATGCTCCTGGTCACACTTCTCGTGGAAGGTAGCCTTCCTGGTGGCGATCACATCCGCTAGACGGGTCTCGGAGCTCCGGGCCCTGACCTCTGAACCCCCGTACGCTGTGTTTCATAAGGATAAGGTCCAGCTCTGACCACATCCTTTGTTCCTCCCTAAGGTGGTCTCCGCCTACCATATGGGCCAGGACATCTTCCTGCCGGTGCTCTGTCCCTAACCCCACGCATACAGTGAGAAGCACTGCCTCCACATGCTAGATGTGAGACGGGCTCTGGCTTTTTACCTAGATCGTACAAAACCGTTCAGGAAGTCTTCACAACTGTTCATCGCCTCGGCCGAACTTATGAGAGGCCAGCTGATCTCCACTCAGCAGCTCTTCACCTGGATCACCTCGTGTATCTGTACTTGTTACGGCCTAGCGGGAGTCCCCCTGCTGCCAATTGTGAGGGCGCACTTGACCAGGACGCAAGTCCCGTCGGGTGCCTTTCTGACCCATGTCCCCTATTCAGGACATCTGTAGGGCTGCCACATGGTCATCGGTTCACACATTCACCTCGCATTATGCGGTCATCTCCCAAACCAGGAAGGACGCCGGGTTCGGCAGGGCTTTACTCCGTCCCAAGTGTCTGTGAACTCCTACCCACCTCCAACAGATATAGCTTGGAATCGCCTATTGTGGAATACACATGAGCAATCACTCGAAGGAGAAAAGACAGTTACCTTTTCCATAACTGGTGTTCTTTGAGATGTGTTGCTCATGTCCATTCCACATCCCGCCCTCCTTCCCTTCTGTTGGAGTTGTCTGGCAAGAAGGAACTAAGGGTGGGGGGAGCGTGCAGCACCCCTTATGCCGCGCCAAGGCTGTGTATTCCATTGCCTTCCACACCCAGTCCCTTGTATTATGTACTATATCACGTCTGCTGTATTGCTCATTTATGTGAAAGTTTTTTCAGGAACCAACTGTAGTTCAGATGTGGATATTGGTAGGGAAAAAATGAATGAAGTTCAGTTCTGCAAAGCAAAGACAAATGAACAACAATAGCTGAAGTGGTAGCATGTCATCAAGGGGAGAGAGCTCTCTCTTTGGGGAGTAGTCTGCAATGTTTCCTGATGTCTGATGCTTATCAGGACTCAGAACAAAAGAAGCATAGATCTGCTTTTCAAAACCAAAGGAAATGATGCTACTTCAAATAAAGGTCAAAAATAAAAAAATCATTATTCTGTCTATTTAAAGTATTTATATGGTCCCCATTACCAAAGTATCTGAGTATTTCACATCACCACTGTAAGGGAGGAAAGTACTCTTATCCCCTCCTAGAGATGGGAAACTGAGGCCCAGATAGATTAAAGATAGGTCACACATGGAATCTATAGCAGAGCAGGGAATTGAACCTAGCTCTCTTGAGTCCCAGGCTAGCACCTTAATCACTGAATCGTGTCTCTCCTTCCTCCCCAAATTAAAGAAGCCATCGCAGCCAGGGCTAAAGCTAGGGTATGGCTGGGATCTGAACCCTGAACTACTGTCACCAGAGGTCAGACCTCTAGGCTACCCAGCCACTTGCACGTAGATCAGACAGTGTCTAAAACCAGAACAGCTGCAAGAAACTAGATTATGTTTTGGTGAGATTTCATATGAATATTAATTTGTGTATCAGTTTGGTTGGATTCTCCCTCCACCTTTTGGACCCTTAGTTTGGCTTTTGAATGAACCCCAAAGCTTCTAAGCAAAATTCATACTAGTTTGACTTGTTTAACTTAAAGTTTGTCTTCACTGCAGAGTTAACTAAAGTTATAGCTCAAGTATTGCCCCTAACTCGAGTGCTGTCCACCCACAAACTCCCTCAACTTGAGTGTGGTGGTGCTTCTAACTCACTTTGGCTGACCCACCAGGGGCTACATCTCTGATTAGCACAAGGTGTCAGCTAACACAATCTCGCTGTGCATCTCTAGTGTTATTTCGCAGTGCGGCTGCTCTTGCTCAAGCTAGACTAACTTGGGAGGAGTAACTTAAGTGTAGATAACTCAAGTTAACTCTGCAGCAAAGACATACCCTGATGTCTGCATGGTTTCCATCCCCTCATCTTAAAGCACCTTATTGTAAAGCAACTCAGTCAAAACTTGACTCAGCTGTGCTGGAAAGGTTCATGACCTTTGCTGAACCTTCTGGTGAGCCTGGCCTGAGTTTGGAGTTGGTGACAAAATCTTAACCTGGATGAGTAATTCCTAGCTTCAAGTTTCATTAATGAAGTTCTGCCTAGCTCCTGTAATAAACAACTTCTGATCACTTTTGAAAGCAGGAATTAACCACTCCTTAGAGTAAACAGTAGACCCTGCTCTAGTCCTGGTAAAGTTAATTCATACAAGGTTCTGAACTAAAATATATTAATAAACAAGTAGTGAGAAACAGACAGACATCTGATTTGGTTTCATTGCCCTTGTTGTTGTTTCCATGCATGAAGTTGCACTTATGTATTTTATACAAAGCAGCCACAGGTAGGAACTGAATCTACTTATGAGGAAATAAGTCTAGAGAAGAGTTACTTTATTATTATTTTTAATCATCTATTTGTAACTTTAGTTGTCTGTAAATTGTGAAGTTCAGATTGGGTCCAGATCCCAAAGTTTAGGTGTGTTCAGACCAAGGGTTTATACATCTCTATAAAGCACTTAATACAATTGACTCAACAACTTTCACGTACTTTGGGAATATACAAGTCAGAGATAAAAAAGGATAAATGTTTTTAAATGGTTATTTTGATATTGTGTTATTTGTACTGTGGTATCCCCTAGAGCCCTCCAGTGCATTATGCTAGGCATTGTATGGAATATACATTGGTCCCTCCCTCAAAGAGTTGACAATCAAAGATGGGATGCAACAGCTGGATACGCAAAAAGGCAGTGGAGGGCACAAGGTAACAATGAGAGTACATGGTCCATTACTAGCACCTCACCCTTGAAACAAATCCGTTATATAAAAAATAAATGTAAAGGGCAAGGACTGTAATTTGATCAGCTGAAGGCAGAATCTCTATTATGTTCTATTATGTTTCTGCTCAGTGTTTTTATGCAGACAGCACATTTGGGGGGATTGCTCAACAGTGAGCAAATGAGGAACTTGACAAATGATACAAAGACGACTTCCTTTTGTTTTAGTAAACTGATCTTCAACAGTGAAACCTCTGCTGAAATTGAGGTCAAGACTTACCAGTAAATACCAGTTTAAGCCCCCCAAAAGGTCAACACTTATTTTGGGGATGGTTCTTGCCTACTGTCAACCTTAGGTTGCTATAGAAGTTCATGCTATAGAAGATTTTTTTGGATTAGTCATGTTGTTATGCATATTTAACTAAAACGCTCAGTTACTTTGGATACTAGAATGTTTACAGTTTTGTGGCTACAGACATCCAGAGTTCAGGCAAATCCAGAGTCTAACTGTCTTTAGGAAATGTTGCAAAACCTTCCTGTTTGGGAAAAGCCTTTCTACCATAAGAATGATGGTCACAACTAGGGAAGCCGTTCGTCCAGTTTTAAGCTGGACCATCCTGTTTTTCTAAGGTTTGTCCCCCATCTAATAGTGGAGGAAAAGAAATGGATGTGGTTTTGTTCAGTATCAGACAGGGGACACCATTTTGAAGAGCACACCCCGCCCTGTGGCAGGACCTTACATGCCTGGTGGGCCCATGCTGTTCCTGGAAGTACTGGAACGTCTGGTATTCTGGGGATGCACGAGTGCCGCCCCCTCCCCAGTCCCAACAGTGACCACTGACTTCTATTCCCAAGCGTCTACAAACCAAAAAACCAACACAACCCTACCCCTTGCAGAGATTTGACTCCAAAAAAAAAAAAAAAATGCCAGAGACTCCATGAAGTCCAAAAGGGACTTTGCTGTTGCTATTGATTTTACATGGAAGGTGCTCAGACACCGTTATGGTGGGTGGCAGT
>NW_020664463.1:13093704-13123401 GCF_002925995.2 Terrapene triunguis | reverse complement strand
CAAGAGAAAAACAATCATTGCATTCTTTTACTTATTTTAAAATGCTAAACCTACAACAAAGTGGTGACCCTAAAGGTCTGTCACTGCCTTGAAATCAGCTTCAGACACAGATTCTGGCTGCTGCATCTCTACCAATGGCCCATTAGGCCATTCCTTTCTGCTATTCAAAAAGGGTGGCTGGCAGAATATGGTCAAATCATACATCAATACATTTAATACATGCTATGTTGTTATTCTTTATCCTTCATTCTAAATTATACAAAATACAAACATAAAATCCTACTACTACAGTGGGTTTGGTGTGGGGCTTGCATTGGTCCTTCCTTCAGCCTCATATCCAGGACTGACTGCATTGTCTCTTCCACAGATCCTCTCCCAGGGGTTGGAACAGCCAGGGAGAGTCCCAGGTAGCATGACTCTACTGGACTTTCACTGGCAGGGACTGAGGGATCTGTTTTGGTCTGGAGCTGCTGTACAGGCACAGGATCTTCCTGTCGATAGCCTTGGGGTCATCTTAAATTCAGGGCTAGATCTGGCACTTTATTCTGGAGGGTGGGAAGAGGAAGTTTGTTTCCACCCTCCTGACGGAATGCTAGGGCAAGAACTCTGTTCATACTTGAGGAGAGGTTTCTTCCCCAAACCCTAGGGCTGATCCAGGCTCATGTTTTGTTTTTCAAAGAAGGTGATGCATTCAGACTTGCCTGCACTGGAAAATATTGACTCCTCTTCCCTAACTGTTTGTCTCCATGTATTCATTACTATATGCTGTCTTCCTTAATCTGATCCACCTTCATCAGTTTCAACAGACCTTCCCCCCCCCCCCCCCCCCCCCCCCCCCGGTTCTTTCTTCCCCCCCCTTTTTTTTTTTTCTTCTTCTTTTTCTTTTGGGATGGGAGTCATCCCTACCACAGTAGTAGTATAATACATCTGAGTAGTTCCCTATCCTCTTCTTCCTGTGCATTCCAGAGCTTTTCCCATCTGTATAATGGACTTGCCTCACAGGCACACTGTGAGCATTAATGAGTTAATGTTCGTAAAGCATTACTGAAGTGCTAAGTATTTCAGTGCCTCCAGCCACGAAGTCTCAGAGCTCTGAAACAGTTGTGTATTATGATAGCCAGAGTTAGGCAGCACTCTGTAATAAATGACAAACTGCTGACTTTGTTAGCAGCCGAGCTCTCTCGTTGGGATTTCCAGATGAACCAGAAAGCATAAGTGGAAACTCGGTTAAGCACAGAGATGCTTATGTTGGTGTCAGGATATTGGCAGCATTTGGCCCAGAAATGAATTTAATATTCTAAAGTTGCCTCTTCCCCACTCCACCTCTGTGATATCTTGTTGGTTCTGTACACTCGGATGCAGTATTCACTATGCATCACTCTGACATTGTGAACACCAGAAATCTCATTGCAATCCAGGGTATCTGTGATAACTTGGGACACATTGGGCCCAGTTGTACTGCCATGCTGGGGTAAATCAAGAGTAGCTCTGCTGAAGTCAATGGAGTTACAGCAGTGTAAGAACATGTCAACGCATGGAGTTATTCCAGAATAGTTATTCTGCTTTAAAGTCACACCCTATTATATGCTGGAATAACTTTCACGTGTAGAAAAGCCCAAAGACAGAAGAGAATCAGGCTTTTCATTCTGTAACCTCTTCTGCCTGATTTCAGAGGGTGGGGAGTGAATTGTTAAAAAGTTAATTTAAAAAGAGTCTGTGCAGAATGCCACAGCCCCCCAGTACTCCCAAACGTTCTGGTTGAGGGTGCAGATTCAGCATGTGTTTTCAGAGGTTAATTGTTTTCACATTTGTTTTGCCATACAGCTAATCTCAGGGTGACCAGATTTGAGTACAAAACTGGGACACCTGCCTATATGAGGAGAATGAGGGTGGAAGGGAAGGAAAGGGGAGGGGCCCCATGGTTGGCTTCAATAGCTAGGGGTGTATTAGTTAGGAGAGAGGTTTTCTCCTTTCTCTTGTTCTCTTTCCCAATCACACTCTCACAGAGGTATGCAGGTGCTTTCTTATTCCCTGGTCACTCTCTTTAGGGTTGCCAATTTTGGTTGGATGTATTCCTGGAGATTTCATCACGTGACATAATCTTTAATTCAAGATTCATCTTTAATTCCTGGAGACGCCAGGCCAATCCTGGAGGGTTGGCAACCCTAACTCTCTTGCATTCTCCCCCTACATCCCCACTTTGTTAACCTAAAGGACCTCAAGGGCCCCAGTGTCTCGTTTGGGTGTTGGGATTTGACAAAGATGGGAGAGGTTTAGACGTTGAGGTGCCCATGTTTGTTATGGGCATATGGATGAGTGCAGTAGATAACTACGGCAGAGGGAGGCAGAGAAAGAATCAATAACCTATTAGGAGGTGAGAACAGGTTTCAGTGCAAGAAACTAAGGTTGCTTGCTGTTAACATCATAACAACATAAGGCAATTATCGCATGAACAGAAAGCACCAGCAGACTGTAATTAAAATGTCATCTGATTGCAGACAGTCTTCACCTCAGAGTCTGATACTTTCTCAGGGCGAGTATAGAACACATGAGAGCTTAGCACAGCAAGCTCCAGACTAGTCATGTAAAATGTTTGCAACAAAATCTCTGAACACCTAAAACTAGGTGAGTTACATGTTTCATCACCAACTGTCATATCCACCTAATGTTGCAGATAGCATCTTTCTGATCTCTGTGTTCATTCTAAGTGCCAGGTACTAAGTTCCCAAAGTTTTTAAGCAAACTTTGGATGGTTTCTAGTTTGCAGCAAAATCCTCTGAAATTTCATGGTTTCCTCTCAAACTGAAATTCTGCTGTTTAGTCTCAGTGCCTCTGAGATGCTGAGATGTTGCTGTTTGTTTTGTTCAATTGCCAGATTGCAAGCAAAAAATGGAGGCACAAAGCAGTGTGGAGCAAATTGGTGATTTTTTTTTTTTTTTTTAAAGGGGCATGAATTTTAGCTCTTTGCATCTCCCAGCTCTGGTAATCATATTGGTGCTTGTTGCTGCTGCAGTTTATTTAGCCTGGTCTACCCTGAAGCTGATGTGAATGTACAGAATAATTGCTTGCATGGTTCATGGAGCATGGCAGTGGTCCTCTCCAAGGATATGCTGGGAGTTCAGTTAGGCATTAGGCCTCCAGTAAAAATTGTTATTGATTCTGCCTTTATCCAATTACAATGTTACATACTCACTCCCGCTCAGACTACAACGAGAATTTGTCCATTTAGATAAATTATGTATGACACTTTTTGGCTCTAGACATATTAAAGTATAGATGTGAAATAATTACATTCATAACACTTTTATTAGTTGTTGAGAAATCCGCTTGTTCAGCCTGGAAAAGACTAATTGTTATTTCTTGGGGCAGGGAGGCTAAACTAGGAATTTTGCTGAAAATGTTTCCTTTCCCTATTCAACTCTCTAGCTGTTTTTTGTCCATCAGTAGCATTTCTTACATTTCTTACGTTAAAATTATGATCACTTTATGCCATTAGAACACTGGAAAACACCATGGTCTAAATTCAGATCTGGTGTAAACCATTGGCTTCACTGGATATATTTGGACCAACGGGTGTGGTATTCTACTCAGGAATGTGACTCTCTAACTGTAAAGGCCCTGAGTAAAACATCTTGATGATCTCATAATTTTTAACCTTAGTTTTGGCACTTGGAAAAGGGAGAATTCAACTCCTGTTGCTCTAAAAGAATAAGCTGCTTAGCATTTCCACATTGCTGATGTTAATGTTGTTAGCCAGGTCTGGAGCAATGAGCATGGGGTGAGGTGTCAGGGAGTGTGATGTAATAGAATCAGGAAAGGATGTGGAGTCAGGAGGTCTTCCGTTATAATCTTGGCTCTGCCACTGATTCATTTGTATGATCTTGGGCAAGTCGCTTTGACTTTCTAACTTCGTTTTCCTCATTTTATAAATGGGGAAATCATGCCGACCTATCTCCTCTCCTGTGAGGATTAATTAGTAAATATTTATACAATTCTTTGGACATTGAAAGCTCTATAGAAATCACACACAAAAACCCTTCGTTAAAAGACCGGTATTAAGGTTGCAAAGTCAAGCACTCAAAAGTTAAGAAATGCCAAAATTAAGGTTGTCTGTGCAATCTTAATTCGGCTCCCTTGTGCATCTGCATTATGATACAGTATTTAATTACATGATTAGACTGGTTTTTTTCCAGAGGACCCTGCCTCCTTCAGTGCAGAGGATGGCTGTTGCTCTCTTAGTGAGCAGCTATTCAATTATTTTGTTTTCTCCTCCTTGCTCAATATTTGGCTTGTGGCCTTCATTACTGCACACACGCTATTCAAACCTTGGCCTGAAGACAGAATTATTAAAATTTCCTCATGGGTTTTTCTGTGGTGCTTATCACTATCGTATCTGCTTGCTCCACCAAAACCCCTGTTAAATGAGCGGGTTGATATTATCCACATTTCTCAGCTGGGGAGCTGAGGCACAGAGAGGTTCAGATCAAAAGTATCCACTGATTTTGGTGCCCAAATTCAGACACGTAGGACTGGAGATTTTTTTCAGTCCCAGTCTCATCAGACTCCTTTTCCCAATTTGCTCCTTTTACTCCCCCGTGCTGTGGCTTTTGCACCTCTGCACTAGAATCAGGCACCTTTCCTCCCAGCCCCCACCCCCCCAGGCTGCCTGGATGCCAGCAGGGGGGTCACTGAGAACCAGGCTTCCTGTTCTCAGTTGTGCAGCCGGGAGCAGCCATTACGGGTAACCTCCATAGTCCGGGGTCAGAGCATGCTCGGCCACTCTGCGTGGATGGAGCATGCGCAGTCTAGTCGATGCTAAGGCTATGGAAACTCGAGCGTGCCCACGGAGGTGATTTTAGCTGTTAAGCTCTATCAGGTCTTCACTGAGCACCTGCAACTGTTGTTGTTTTTTTCCAAGGCTTGTAATGTGGCCAAATTTGGGTGGATTTTCACAAGATGGCAAGAGGCACATCCCTGACATAAAGGCCTTCCCACTCTAAATTTCCAGTCCCTGTTCCGAAGCATGGGGGCACTAAAGCTGTTGAAAGAAAAGGTCTCAAGAATTTTTTGACATGGGCAAAACTGATTCTTTCCCTAGTCTTGTTCTCGGAAAAGGCTGAACCATTTTGGCTGAAATTTTCCAAAACAATTCAACCTGAGGCAGATGCCCAGCATAGAAAATTTCAACCCAAACGGTTAAAATCTAGCAAGCTATAAGCAAGTGAAAAGGGTCTTTTAATGAGAAGTATTAGGCAACCTTAACAATAGGCTGGGCTACTAGTTCTGCCTGTAATGCTAAATATTGGTAGTAGTCATGTACACCAGTCTTGAAGAGAATGGGGGCCAGACCACTTGTTAACAGAACCTTTTACACATCAGATGATTTTATAGTGTGCATCCATGATCTGTTTCTGGAGTTTGGGAAGAAGAGAATACATATTGAAATTCACTGGATAACGAGGGGACTGGACGCTTCACGGGATTAGTAATAGGGTTTTAAGGCTAAGTCTACACCAAAACACTACAGATGCACAGCATTCTCCCATTGCTATTGTAAATGCATCTCCCCAAGGGGCAGTGTTAACCAGTGCTGTCTACGTGGGGACTAAGGTCGGCTTTGTTGCATGATCTTAAATTATGTATTGATTACTTAAGAATCCCCATTTATCACTGTGAGGGTTGCCCGGTTCTTGCCCCAAGATCAGGACCAGTATAATTGACATTTATTATATAGTTGGGAACCCTGATGTGCACAGTTGCATCACTCACACTGTAGGAACTCTTTTATATTTACAAATATAGTTTATTAGTACATGTAGCACAGTCACAAACACCCCAACATAGTAAGATAGAGATACTCCAAAATGTACATCTGCGCATCCATATACTCTCTCCATCTCCTGCAGAAAACCCTGAAATGTTAGCCATCATCTTCCTCATCACCTTCCCCATCATCACCAGTGGTCATCATTCTGGCACCTCCCAAGGACTACATCTCCTTCTCCTACCGCCCCTAGGCTGGGATGCCACTTTTATAATATGTTACGCTGATGCCACCATGTTTGATGCATATTCAGTAGGGGATTTTCCCCTTTTCCGTATTTGTATTTCCTCACTTTACTAATGGAGTGTCCTTTTCCTATAGGTTAGTATATCAGTGATCTCAAATTATTATCATCTACATCCATTCGTTACCATGGAAAGCCCCTACGCCAACCTGCTTTAACGCATCCTCTGTGTTAAAGGTCGCATCCCTACATGGACCTTATGCTTTAGCTCATCACCATCTATCTAGGTGAAAGGTCCCAAACATATATATGCTAACTTTGCCTTAGTTCACCATACAGGATGTGGCTGGCAGGTCCCTGGTGTTGCAGCCAAAATATACTCTAATATAAACCTATTATAATAAAACAAATAATCAAAACCATACGAAATTTATAAGAAAAGATATATAGGCAAGCAAGCAGGCTAGCCTTAAATGTCATGTATGGCAGTTTGTTGCCAGGATGTCATTCAGGGCTGTGGAATGTTCACAAGCCTCAATGGCATGGCTTTGTCAATCTAATTTTCTAGTGTAGCCCAGCCCTGAGTGCTTGGTTCAAATTCAGCTCTGAACAGTAGCAAATGAAAGCTTGTTACCCTGTGATGTCTGATGGTGAGAATTGTTGAATTTGGTGGCTTCTATCCAGTGTTCAGTGGAAAGTTTCCATGTCCCAAGCCCAACGTTACAGCTGCCATGAACTGGTGTCTGTGGGCAGTGTCTGCAGAGAAGGACTGAATGGGCATGAGGGCTGAACTACCCAGTCATCTGTAGAGGGGGTCCTTCCAGGTAAGAATTGAGGCAAATATGAAGGGCAAGAAGCTTGCACTGCTGCTAGCAGTTCTATCCACCCATTGCCTGCCTTGAGCACTAAATTCTCTGTCATGCGCACTCAATGTTAAAATAAAATTACTGGATAGTCTTGTAAGGATGAGCTAACACTTTAACACACCTTCCTACAAAAGATAATTACAAAGCAAAACACAATTAACATTTGCTAAATTGAATTGGAAACCCCAGTGTAACAAATTAGAACACTTTGGGCAAATCCTAATTTTCAATTCTGGTTCTACGTTAACAAAAAACATACACTATCACAAGAGTAGGAAAATATTTACTTCATGATTAACTCATAACAACAGCTGGTGATCGTTTCGTCATGGCAAACAAAACGAAAATGTCATAGGGAGAACCAAAGATCAGTATGACCCTAGATCTGCTGGGCTATGTCTGCTTCAAGCCTGGCTGTGCAGCTGTTGGAAATGGAGCAGGGTAAATGTGAGATGTAACTGTTAGTCTGCTGCATGCTAATGATGAGCTGTGTGTGTGTGTGGGGGGGGGGGTACGCGAGGAGTGTGTGTATGATATGCATCTATAATAACCGTGTGTGTATGTGTCTCTCTGTGTGTGTTATAGTAGTGAGTTATTAAAATACTCCATGTACAGATGAGGAAACAACTAAAATTAAAACAAAACATGTTTGTTTCTCAGGTTGCAAAAATATTTTAAATTGTTTTGTAAAGATTATAAACACTAAAAATATAGGTCATTTTTATCTGTTACATTAACATATGGCCTCTGCTGTCAGTTCCTCACCCTCCTTGCTGCTCTGAAATCCTGGTGCGATAGCAGTAGGTGTTGATGATATGGCAGAGTGTTCGGTGTAACAAATTCATTTGAAGGCATGGTTCTACTGGGAAAATGACTGTAGAATAGCATTATAAATTTCCATGTTTGTGTCTCAGTGAAAGGTAAATGAATTCAGCTTACAGTTGAGAAGAGATTCTTTTTTCTAATGAAGACAAAAACTCAACCGTGAATTTCAAGTCAGTCTGGGTTCTTCCCTGCTTGTGCATCTTCCTCAGTAACCTTGACCAGTACAGAAATATACTTGTAAGTGTTCACCTATATTAACTACAACTATAGCTCACCTTGATTTGGTCACAGTGGCATGTGATGATGCAAAACAAGAAAAGTCCAGCTTGATTTTCAGAGATCAGACATAGTTTGCTTTGTTTGCATTAAAAAGCAAACCAAAACTTGTGAATAGAGCAAACTTTATTTGAAGCTGTTCAGAGGAATACAGAAGGAAAGTTTGTGGTTCCATTTTTTTCAGATACCCTTTTGCAGAATCCCTCTTCAGAGTCAAAGCATTGCAGTGCTGTTTGGAGGATTTTATGTTCAGTTGCTCTAGAAGGAAACCAGTGAAGAGTAATGTCTGCAGTGCAGAAAGGTCTGATTGTGTTGTGAAATGTGTGTGCATAATGTTGCATTCAAGCCATCTGCATTAATATTGTCAACAAAACAAAAATTTATTGTTTCAATTTAACACTAGTTGTACCACTTCTCAATTTTTTTCTCTTAGTGCTGGCCCTGGAGCCAGTCTCATAAACGGACCTCCCATTGGAATCAAAAGCAACAAAAGGCCTGAAGCAGTGGTTTCAACATACGTCTTCCTAATGCTGTAGTGTAGGTTCACTTCGCTTAGAGTGAAGATCAGTCTCTTTCTTGATTGTATGTGCTATCCTCTTTGTGTAGGATTGTGTCTATCTTACCTGTGTAGAAGAAATTCTGACCGTATACATCTGGTTCCTGATATATTGCATCATGATAACAGACAGTGTCTCTCTTTTGTGAAAAAAGCAACAAAAAGTGCTGTGGCACCTTATAGACTAACAGACGTATTGGAGTATAAGCTTTCGTGAGTGAATACCCACTTCGTCAGACACCTTTGTGAAAGTGTCTATTGAAGAACTGTTAGAACAGTTTAAAAGGTTTAATTTGGATGGAACATCATATAGCTGTTCAATGAAGATGAGTTGCTGTTCCTTACATTTTACTTCCCTTTCAAAATGTGTTTATATATAGGTAAATGCAGTTTCCAAGAATAGTGCACTTTGTTTATACCATTTTCAGTTATTCAGTAAAAAACGTAATTTGTGTGAATTTGTAAGCAATTAAAACTTTGTTTTAATAACATAAAAAGTGTTGGGTCTGTTGTTACCATGATGTCCGGGTGACACATTCACATAACTCTTCTGTGTATCCAAGAGAGAGATGACCCAATAATGTTGTAACCAAAAAGCAGAAGGATGATTCTATAGGGATAGATGAGGGCTTTTTCAGTAGAAGTAGTGCAGAAAGCAGTCTCTTGAGTTCTCTGTCACATAAGCAGAATCTTTAGGAGGTTATCCCAGCATAGCACATTCAATATGGTTCATTCTAAATAGTCATGCTGAATATTGATATGAAATAGAGCTAATCTAAAGCAAAGTCTGTAGCACATCTAATATTCAGAGAATACTTGCTATTCAAAGTTATCCAAATGTCTTGAATATTCAATTGATGCAGTACCCAATAAACCCAGGCAAAGATCTTTTTCATTAGTTGCTTAGCAGTGACTTCTAAATAAATAGAATAAATAAAACCAGCAAGCAATTAATGATGTTAGGACCTGTCCTTGGTCC
This sequence comes from Terrapene triunguis, assembly GCF_002925995.2. Classification (NCBI taxonomy): domain Eukaryota; kingdom Metazoa; phylum Chordata; order Testudines; family Emydidae; genus Terrapene; species Terrapene triunguis. Next base: position 13,113,891 of record NW_020664463.1, on the reverse strand, counting down.
TGATAGACTCTTAGTCTGTGGAGGTTAAAAGATTCCATGTTTAACATGTGTTAAGATATAACAGTTTTTAACTGTTCAGTGCATTGTTGTTCTGACTTCTGGGCTCCTCAAAGACTAATAGAGCATCAAAAATTGTACTGTAAAGGGGATACATTGAACTCCATTAACTTGGTTAATTGACTAATTGCTGCTGATAATAATGTCATCTTTGTTTTGTATAGAATTTTCTTCATCCTTCTGTCTTTTTGCATTCACTGCTACAATTACTAGATAGGCCTGAGGCACAACTGAGCACATAACATATCTTGGCATTCTGCATGTATTTGACAGTTACTGCAGAGAGTAATGATACAAAGGATGGGCATCCCCAGTGGGGCTAACTTAGATCAAAATAGGAAAGGGTTGTGTGATGTCATGTGACGCGGCATCACTTGTGTGGCATGACATAGAACAGGGAAGAGAATGGGACCAAGTGATGTATCTGGAAGGAGTCTGTGTCCCCAAGTAAGCTTATACCCAGAAAAGCATTGTAGGGGAAAATATCCCTTGTGCTCTCAGCAACCTCCTCTACTCATATTCTCCTCTATGGGCTTCTAGGAAGGAAGAGGGCACTGATATGGCCACTCTGTTTCCCCTGGATTCTGGCTAGAGGAAGGCATATAGAAGAGTCATGTTTCCCCTGGGGGTGGGGAAGATCTGTAGGAACAGGATCTGTGTCTTAACTTCGAGGGAAGGAGGAAACCAGCAGTGGGAGAGAAGAAAGGAGGCAGATAGCATAGTTCCTGGCTGGGCAATTCTTATTCTCTGTTCAGGCACCAGTGCTCTTCCTCTGACTGGTGGGAATGCAGAGTATTCCATGAATGCCTCATCAGCAATTCTGCCTATTGCTCCCTATCCTCCTACTATGAGGGTCTTAATCTCACTGGCCAATGAGAAGCATCAGGAGGAAGAGCTGGTTTCCCCCAAACTCAGGCGAGGAAGCTTTCAGCATTGGAGAGGGAGCGGCACGCTCCCATGCTCCCTTCTTGTATAACAGCTGCTCAGCAACTCTGGGCTGATGTCAAGGCACAGACTTTTGGGAGGCTCCTAGTTTATCTTTAGCTTGCTGCTCTGATGTCAAGAGTTAAACTGCAGTGAAGTCACTGATCCAGGAACTCTGTCCTGCAGGGATGATAAGGTACAGGTTTCCTTGCGGTCTCATGCTCTGCATATAGCCTTGCTGGGATGATAAGAAGTCATGCACGTTTGCGAAGTTATTAGCTCAACCCCTTTCATTTTCTGGGCTGATGTTAAGCTACAGGCCTCTGATTCTGCAATCTCTAGCTTGCTGGGCTGATGTGAAGTCTTGTGAGGTTAATAGCTTTGCTCCTCTAGTTGGCTGGATTTATGTGAAGGCCAAGACTTTGTGAGGTCTCTGTCTCAGCACCCTCACTTGCTGGGATGATGTGAAAGTGTGTGTGCGCGTTGCGGTCTCAGTCCAGCCAAGAGCATATTCTTGGAATAAATACAAAAAGAAAAGTGCCAGCTGTAAGATTTAGCGTAAGTTTGGTCTTGTTAAAAATAATTATTGCTTTGTGCCCTTTGCCCCCAGCCTCTTGTGCTATTGTGTTATGGATCTGAACATAATTACAACAGCAAAAAAAACTCAGGGTCCAACTAACCCAGTATGTTCTCTCCACCAGTAGCCAATAACTGATCTTTTTAGAGGAAAGGCTAATTTCTCCTCCATCTCCCTCATTACCACTACCAGCCAAAAAAATGCAACTAATTTTCCAGTACTGTTTGGGGAAATTTCTCCCTGATTGCAGCTTATTATCGTAACCCTGAAACATCAGGATTTAGACTAGTTTCCGTGCTGGGTAGAGTGCTACAGACATTATCCTTATCCATATAAATGTTTAAAATGTTTAATCCTTTTTTTATTTGCTGGAAACTTACTAAGCTTTTTGCCCCATCAGGAAGGAAGGCCTGTCTAGCCAGGGCTATTTGGCATAAAGGTATTTTCCTTCATTTATGTCAACTTGCCATAAGGTTTCTGACAAGTGCTTTCATTACTTAGACAGTACAACAATAGTGATGGGGAAGTGACATGTGACTCTTACTCTTCAAGACAGTTTGACAGCTGAAGTACTGCAAAGAACGCTCAGCTTGACTATGGGAGGAAATGAATATGCCAAAGGTACTGAGATGTCAGCTAGCCTCTGCAAAACAAGATTGTGGGTGCAAGAGTAGATTTGAAATGCTGACTTTCAACCTATGAAGCACAAGATTTGGAATAGGTTCAGGTCACTGTTGTACCTTTTAGCCTCCTCTGCTCTGTAGCTAACAGGCAGCCAATTTATAAGCTGAACACTTACCATCTACCTCTCCTCCTCCTCCTGCTCCAATCACTATGCATGCACACATCCCATTAGACTTATTTAGCACTGTCCACTCAACACATCATTTGATTACAGAATATATTTAATTCAATTAACTGCCTCACCAAAAACAAGAAGGGATGGGTGTCTGTAGTAGGGATGGGTGAGCTTTCTTTTATACTGTCCTCTATTCACATGAGCACCTCCCATTGAAATCCATGACAGTTCTACCCTAGTTCAAAGGACTGCAGAGAAGGGGGTGGCAGGGGGGGGGCTCGTGCATTTTGCCTACTTTATGTAGTATTCAGATCTTTTTTTCTGCTCTTTTTTCATACTTAATTTCCCAAATATCCTGAATCTTGGTCCTATTTGGCTACATATTTCTAAATTATTTTCCTGATACTATCAGCTCCAAGTGCTGGTGACAAAACAGCGTAGAAGCTTGGGGTACATTTAAGTCTCACAAGAGCATGCCATGACACTCATGGGGGCAAATCCAGAGGTGACCTATAAATGATGGAGTAAATTACATATTGGTGTATGTTGAAGGTAAATGGGTGCAATTTACACCACAAGGTGCTGCCAGAAGTGTGGGGGTTATGGCAAGAAAGCCAACAAAAGGAGAGTGTAAGAAGGTGTACAATGAAGCAGCTTCCCCTTTCTTTTTGTCACTTACCTGTATAACAGTCCTACCTTACTGCTCTCCATTGAGGGTAAATTATACCCACTTATTACTATGTTACTTACACCACCAAATAGGACATCACCTGAATTTGGTCATTAGTCATGTGACATGTGACTCAGCCATTTTGCAACCACACCTGTAATAACTTTTTTAAAATGTGCTTTCTCCTCCGTCTGCTTTGTGGTGTTGATGCTGCCATTGCAATTCACATTTTAGCCCTCCTATTTTCTCTCTCCATTTTTCTGAATTCACATGTTCCCAGATAAAATCCAAACAGTAGGCTCCCAACGGTGAACGTCATCTGAGTACTGGCCTATTCGCCCATCCTGTGCCTGTAGGTGAAGTTTTGTTGTTGGCCCAGCATGGCAGCTAGAGGAAATCCATGAAGAATCTCCAGTCCTTTGTAGCCTGAGGATAAGAGCTTTTAAATGTTCACATGTATTTCTCAAGTACCCAACATTTCTCAGATTACTGCTTTGCCACGAATGGGGACCCGAACTTTTCAGCATCTCACACCAATTGATGGGTGTGTGTGTGCGCGCGCGCGCACACAGTTACAAAGCCTTTGGTCTGGCATGCTGCTTTGTCACTGAGGTCCCCACTGGGATCAAAAGGGCAGAGTGAGATGTAGAGTATCTTCTTAGTGTATACTGCCTTGGGTGGGTGGTTTTGTTCAGTAAGCAAATCTTTCCTTGTACTTATTTATTTTTAAATTTTATTCTTTAATGTTTGTCTGTATGACAGTGACACAGCTGAGATCAGAGCCCCAATGTGATTGTACTGAAGAAACACCTAGTAAGAGAAGAGAATATCCCTGTTCTGATAATTTTACAATCTAAATAGACAAGGCAGCCAAAAAGAGGGAGAAAGGAAGTATTGTTACCCCCATTTTTACAGATTGGGGACTGAGGCGCAGCCAGATAAAGTGCCTTGCTTGAGATCACTAAAAAGGCCTGTGACAGAGCCAGGAACTGAACCCAGATTTCCTGCACATTAGTCCAGTGCCTTCCCTACAAGACCTACCTTCTTCTTATGTGCTGTGGGATTTGTTCTCAAGTGTGCTTATTTCTTTCTTTCTGCTTGGATGGTTCTAACACGAAGATGTGAGTGGTGAGCATTCTGAAAGCAGTTTGGCTCAGTCTTTCCTTTGCAGCTGAGAGTAAAATTCTAATTGCTACCTTTACTGTAGATTTTTTTTTTTTAAACAGCCTTTTATTGTTCTCACAAGTATTTGAATAACTGAACACTACCCCGTCCATGGTTTTGTATCCCTCGTTTCTCACTGCTTGCCATTTACCATTCCTCTTTATTTTTTGACTGAACAGCCCATTCATACGCTTCCCTTGCATCATAATATAAAATATTAAAGATTTGACCTTGCAGAGTATACGTTTAATGTACCAAGCCATCGCTCCCAGGCTCCACACAGGATCAATCACAGTGCATGAAAGTCATGCGTGTGTGTCTGTTGCAGCCAGAGGAAAAGTGTATCAAATTTAATCTGTTTGCTTGATAAATTGTTTTTCAACCACTGTAACTAATTGTCTATTACAACCGTGTCTACTTACTGAGTACTATACTTTATATGCATGTAGGTGCTAGAACAGGGTTTGAATGTTGAGTAGCAGTCATGAGAGCAGATTGCAAAATCTGATCACGCTTACTATAAGGTTTGTGTCTTGGCTCAGTGAATTCAGTTAATGTTTCTAGTAATCTTCCCATCTCACAAGTCAGTCATTCATTCTCCTTCCAGATTCTTGTCTTTGAATTAAAAATGGGAAAAAAATCCATTTCTTATTTTTTCATCAAGTTTTTTAAATAATTGTGTTCAACAGAGAAATTAAGAATGAATTCTGTGTAAGAAAATACTTCTTGTTTAGAATGAAAAATACCTGCATTAAACTAATGTGTGTATCATCAGTGGGCCAGGGGCATTTTTAGTGACAATATCAGAGAGTGATTTGTAGTGGGATTTTCCCCACTCTTTAAAACGAAAACAGTCTCCCTCTGTCCCCAACCCCCTCCCGCTCCTATTGGGCTGCTGTTTCCCTTGTTTAAATTGATGGGTGTACTTCATAAATGCCGAAGGGCATTGATCTGACCTTAACCGACCAGAATGAGGCCCTCACTACGAAACATTGACCGGAGTCAATGGAAGTTGTAATATTAACCATGACACAACTATGAATTCAGGGGATCGCAGCAAAACAAAAAGGTTAAAGATCTTGTGTGCACTGAGTCCTGAAAAAAAAAAGACAGTTTTTAATTCTAGTATTGACATCAATTGATATTAGGGTTTGTCCTTCAGGTAGTTAGTTATTTTGGCATTATGAGGTCAGCCCTATTCCCTGAGCAGAAAAGGGGTGTTTATTTCAGAACCCCTGATTAACAGAGATCAAAGGCTATGGCGTGGGGAGGGGTGAGAGAAGTATCTTGGATAACATTTTCAAAAATGTTGGAATCCCATTTTCAAAAGAGACTTAAGGCATTCAGGAGCCTAACGCCATTGACTTGCAATGAGACTTAGGCTCCTAAATCACTTAAGCATTTTGAAAATTTTACTCCTTGTCTGTAAATATAGTGCTTTACTGAGCGTGTTGAGAAGGCTACAAGATGCTGCCTTTATGTGCTTGGACAGCTCTTGTCAGCATGCGGAGGGTTATCCCTAGCATATATGGTTTGAGAGTATTTTTGCTGTTTTCTAAATTTGTTGGCTGGTGTTTTTGTTTTTTGGTTTGCAACAGTCCCACTGGAAATTGTAAACTTGCCACCTGGTAAAAGTATCCAAATGGCTCTCAGTATTTGGTATTGCTAATCCACGCCTGTGACAGTATGGTTGTTTTCAGATTTACCCCAGTAAAATGTTCTTTAGGAACATATTAATGCTCCTGTTGTTTTATAATGTTTTTCCAAAGCTGGGGATGTAAGAACTTTGAAATGTGTAACATTTCCCTCTCTCCTTCACCCTTTTAGCAACAGTAGCTCTACCTTTTTATTGACTATAAAAAATACAATCTTTAAAAATAAAGAAAAAGGAAACTAGATACTGTTTCGTTGAGGCTGAGACCTTGGCAAGATTCAGAGAGGGACTGGATAATTATATGGATTACCAGACTAACTGGAGTTATAACAGATAATGTTAAGGAAGAGCTTGGGAAAGTATTAAAAAATACCACATGCTTCTGAATTTCAAGACAATCTCCATCAATTAAATATTAAAATGAGATTCTCAGGGTCATATTTCCCCTCATCTGCCTATTGTGGGGTTCTTACACCTTCCTCTGAGGCCTCTGGTTCTGGCAACTGTTGGAGACAGGATACTGAACTAGCTGGACCTTGGGTCTGATCTAATCTGTCAATTCCTATGTTTCTATATTTAACATGCTATATTACTGTATCTCTCTTGAGGCTTGCACATTCATGAGTCGCCTTATCAACTGCTCCGTTATCTTGGCCATACGTAAAACCACTGAAATCAAGAATTATTTATGATTTAGGCTAGGTCTACATTAGAGACCTTACAGTGGCAAAGACTGTAAATAAGGTATAAATTTTTAACAGCGAGTGTAATTTAACCATTGTAACAATTTAGCAAGGGTCATGGTGGATTCTCCATCACTGACAATTTTTAAATCAAGATTGGATGTTTTTCTAAAAGATCTGCTCTAGGAATTATTCTGGGGAAGTTTTATGGCCTGTGTTACACAGGAGTTCAGACTAGATGATCAAGTGGTCCTTTCTGACCGTGGAATCTAGTTATTTAAAAAACCATATCAATTGAAATCTGAATAAGGCTCCTGAGTCTGCCAACTTGGCTGTCCTAATGTTAGGTACCAAAATAGGATTTAGGTGCATAAACCAAAGTATTTGTTTTTTTTAAGAGAAGCAGAACACGTATAGCTCAAGCGGATTTCATTAGTTTTGATTTCACTGGATTTGCAGATGCACAGGCCAGGAGTCTAACCTTGGGTACACAATTTTTTAAAATTATGGCCCTACTGTGCAACTTGGTTTCAAAGTAACAACATTTGAACCAGTAGTGTTTATGGAGTATCATGCATGAGGCTTGAGTTAAATCTGTTAACTTTCTTACCAAAATTTCTTTAATTACTGTACAATTTACTTTTTGTTTTCACAGAATATTTAGTGTTACTGAGGCCTTTTTTCAGCTGTCTGATATTTAGGGCCCTACCAAATTCACGGCTGTGAAAAACATGTCACGGACCATGAAATCCGGTCTCCCCTCTCAAATCTGGCTATTGTGGGGTGGGGGTCACAGTATTGCCATAGTTCTCTTTCATTGATTCCAGTGAATCACTGTTTCTATAAGTCTCATACAAATCTAGCGCAGGCCGGTGACAATAACCAAAAGTTGTATCTATGTGTGGCTGTTCAGTGGTCTTGACATGAGTCGTCTCAGTTGAATCTTGGGTTTTCATGTTTTTTTTTTTTTCTTTTAAGCAATATCAATACCATTATTTTGGGAGATGAGTGGGTAGGCATGTGATTGGTGATAGGAGACTCTCAAATACAAAAGATGGGTGTGATTGTTACAAAGATGAACAAACTTCACTTGGAGCTGTGTTACATAGGAGAGAAATTAGCAGTGGGCATAGGTAAGGGTGCTTGTTTCCAGGATTTACTTTCCTTTCAGATACCATTTAGTTCTGCACAACTGAAGCTTTTTTCCCCACTGATTTTGATGTCACTTTTACATTTTATGAATATTACTCTGAAGTGATCACCTGAAGATGATCTCAAAAGTTTCTTAGGGTTTGTCTACATGATGGGGTAATGCACTCAACTGTAGTCTGACTTTTAAAGTGCACTAATGTACTGGGCATTAATGAGTTCGTGTAGACCCTGCTGGTGCGCACCAAAGGTTTCCTAGTGCACTTTAACATATAAACAGCACCACGTTAAAGCACACTAGGGAATCTTTGGGGTGCACCAGCAGGGTCTACCTGGACCAATTAATGTGCAGTACATTAGTGTGCTCTAGTAATCATTCCCGCACTCCCCCCATCCCTCATAGTGCATTACCCCATTGTGTAGTTGAGCCCTTAGAAGCCTTAGTCTTGTTTGGAAATGTTAGATCACAGCAGCATTTACAGTGCTTAGCATATTCTGGAAGGAAATGATGCCCTTATCCTTCCCCTTTCCCTTTCCATAGGAAGGACACCACTTGTAGTTGATCTTAATGGCCACAGTGATAATGGGCCACAGGCTCACATGCTATTTCAAATCAAAAGTGTCAGTTATCTAGCAATACCAGAGCGATTACATTGAAGGTGTGTACTGAAAACTGCAAATTGAGTCTAGAGAGAATATATTGAATTCAGACAGCTGTAAAAATGGAGTCATGTTTAGAAAGGTGACAAATACAGGAAAATCAATTTCCATCTATTGGCAATCAGGTGTACGTGGTGCAACCGCTGCAGAGTTAATTGCTTACCCTAACTCAGTGTGTTTTAACCCTTTCGTGTTGGCGACCCTTCTTTGAAATCAAAACGTTTTGGGACCCCTTTCCATTTGCTGTAAAAGTAAGAGTAAAAAAAAAAAAAAGTATCAATGATCAGTTATATAGGCTTATTTTGACAGAGAATACTTGACCTTGAAGGGTAAAGGTGTGAGGAGAATGGGGGAGCGAGATTTTCTTTGCTTTAGATTGTAATAAAATTTTCAGTGCCTCATGACCCCCCCCTAATTGACCAACGTGACCAACTGGTTGAAAAACACTTGGTCTAATTTAAGCAAAGTTATCCTCTCATATCTTTAATAATATTCTGTTTTGCCTTCCTGTACGGATCTTCCATTTACGTCAGTGGAACATCCATGAAAAGTCGAATACTGGAGTCAGGATCTGCAGCACAGGAAAACCTGTCTCATGTTCTGATCATTTATTCAGTATCTTTCTCTCTCAGTATTGGAGGCCCCTGTAATAAGTTCAGTATTTCTTTCAATTCTTTGGTATGATTAGATAGAAGAAAAATTCAGAGCAACAAGGGAAAAAATTAATGCTCACTCTCTTTAGTGTAATATTTGCTTGTTATTTCAGTCTCTCTCTCTTTTGATGTCACAGTGCTGAATTCCCTCAACATCTACTCTAGTTAGTGAGTGTTGATGGTGCTCATTATCACAGGGCCCACACATATATATAATTTCCAAATCTACATAATCTTGCATTATACTTTTAACCGTGAAAGATATATTTTTTACACTTGGATGAGCCCATGTATTTTGTTCATTTTCAAAGAAAATTGGTCTGTCTTAGATACTTATATGGCACTCATTACTGTACTATTTAAACATCCCATAATCTTTAATGTGTTTATCCTTGCAACACACATGTGAGGTAAGGCAATGGTGGTATTCCCATTTTACAGATGGGCAATGGAGGCACTAGAGACTAAGTGATATGCCCAAGGTAACACAAGAAAACTTTGGCAGAAGAAGGAATTGAACATGGGTCTTGCATGTTCCAGGCTAGCCCACTAGCCACTGGTCTTTCCTTCTTTCTTTTCTACCAAAATTTCTACCAAAGAAGGATGAGAGATTTCTGGTGAAAGTATAACTTTTTTTTGAAGTGGCTTGGACCTTCCTGCCTGAGTGGGCACTTCTCTTCCCAGGCTGTATTATCATGGTTAGGATTGGTAGAGGTGTTCATGTTCATGTCCATGCCCCTTGATATATCAGAGAAGAAGCTGTTGGCAAGATGTCCTCTATGAGGGCCTCTCATTTTGGTGATTTCCCACATGGTCTGGAATATCCTGATTCTCTTGATCTTCTGGGCTTGTTGCAAAGTCTGTCTTTTTGGGATCGCGGAAGTGATTGGGGTGAGCTTTTTGGAGGAAAGCCTGGGTGCTTTTGGTTTCTAATATGCTGACTAGCTGATGTCTAATATGCGGTCGGGACAAATGTGCCATTCTGGTTTTGTGCTAGTTGTACCTTTTTAATACCAAGAGTGTGTCTAGCCCAGGGTTGGCTTTTTATGTTAAATCTGAATATTTTGAGAATATATAGTTAAAGGAGCAGTTTATCTCATGCAGAGTATTTTGCTAACTCAAAACCAAAATGAAGTGTAATAAAAATCACTTACATGTCTTGACTGCGTTAAATTGTAAAATCTTGAAGAGCTTCACAAACAATTTAATTAAACTTCCAGCACCTCAGTAAGCTCACACTACTAAACCCATTTTACAGATGATGAAACTGAGGCACAGATTGGTTAAATGACTTGTCTGATGTCCCATGATTCATAGTAACTCATGGCAGAATTGGGGATGAAGCCTGGGAGACCTGACTCCCAGTCCCTTGCTCAAACCACCAGATCAGAGTGAGATTATTTTTCTTCTCTACAGTGTAAGTGATAACTGCCAAAAGAGTAGTTATCCACCAAATATGAAATCACATTTTTTTAAGTTTTCCTTTGAAGCAAAAAAAAAAAAAATTCTGACATTTCTTTTTAGCCTGTGATTTTTGCTTTTTGAAAGCATTAATTATAAACAATTCCTAACCTGTTGTTATATGGGTCTGGAGCCAGTTCCCTCAAATGAATACTTGATATAAAATCGAATATAGGTAAAAAGATACATTGACTGCATACCAGCTGACATAAAGCTTGACTATAATGAGAGTAAAATCCATGCAAATGAATCATTGCAATGAATTGTTGTAATTAGGATGTATTCATTACAAAGGTCTCATAATCATATAATTAACTTTTGGTGTATTGAGATTTATAATCTGAACTCCTAATTCCATTTTGTTCATTTAGAAGCAAAATCTATTAGTGGGCAGAGTGTTCTCACTAAGCTCTCTCATGCTGTGTTCTGTACTGTGTGTGGAATTGGTTCTCTTGAATCCCTGATCTAATTCCATTGTAATAAAGGGCCCAATTCTGCTCCTGTTAAAGTGAGAGTTTTGCCATAGATTTTAGTCGGAGAAGCAATAGCTCCATCAGACCTTTTTCAAAGTCTCCAGTGCTTTTATTAACTATCTTCCGGCTTGGCAATGGTATTTATACAGCCTTTTTATTCTGTAAGTCTGATGTAAGTCCAGCCAAAGACAAGAATGATAGAAATGTATTACCGTCTCATGGTTGTGAGAAATGAGTTAGGTCTCAGTCCTTCCCACTGGATTTGTCTACATCACAAAAGCAATATCAATATCAAGGTGAACTTGTTAGCAGAGGTGCCAAGGATTAAGTGCCTGATCCTCCTAGGAGCAGAGTGCCTTCTACTCCAGTTGCTCAGCACCTTGCAGGATTAGTCTATGGCTTGGAGAGAGAACCACTCTCTCTTGACCCCCTAGAGGTGGCCCCTACAGGGCAGGTTGTGGCAGTTTGGTAGGATAATGACCAGTCAAGGCCTGCACTGTCTCTATTCTCTGTATTTAAAAGAGGATTTCTGTCTCCTGGGCTTGACACCTTTCAAAAGCATGAACTACCCAAAACTATTTAAAAAGCAATTTTGTGCAGCTAAATAGAAGGCCCCTAACTTTGCCAAGGTTTTACCGATCAGCTGTGGATTTCTAAAATAATGGTTGCCATATAGGCTGCTTTTGTTTTTGTTGAATAAATTGGAGAGCTAATGAGCTTCAGATGAACTTGAAAGGGTTTGTTGCTTTCTGGCATGAAATTAAAATGTAAAAGGAGAGAAGTCAATGATTAAGAGCAATGTGTTCTCCCCCCCAATTAATTCCACTGCATTTGTAGTACATTTTAAAGTCCAATTCTCTGCACCAGTCTCCCTCTTGCCCCTGACATGGGGGGTGTGGTTGTAATTCGGTTGCATTCCAGCTATTTTTGGCTGCCACAATCCTTTAGGGGTCATTGCAGCCAAAGAGAACTTAGAACAGCCCTGAGGCTGCTCCTAATTACACTGGAGCCAGGGCAGCTCTGAGAAGACACTTCTGCTCCCATTCCTTCATTCCTTTCCCTCCCGTTCCCACTTTGAGCACAGCTCAGTCAGGACAGAGAATCTGCCCTAAATCTCAAGTGGAGTTGTAAAGTCACCGCCTCACGTCCTTGTTTCTGGGTCACCAGTTTTTCCTGAGAAGTTCCATTGTGGCTCTGTGGATAACCAGTTTCATTGCAGCAGCATTACTGCACGAAAGGAAGCTGACCGTTTCCTCTCTTGTTAGGGATGATCAATTTAATAAGTCAAGCTCATCTCCCTTCCCCTCTTGTCCTGTCTCTGTAAATATTCTACCCTGAGGAGTTCCTGGTGCAAATCCCCAGACCTGGTCTGTTCTCTGCACCTCTCCCATTTATACTAGTGCATTGCAATAACTACTTCAACATAATTCTGGTACAATATATTAATAGTTTTATATTATTGTAACACATGCATGACACATAGCACTGAATGTCGTCAACTCAGAATTTCACAGCTGCAACAGAGATTGAATTGTGATCCAAAAACATGGTTCCTGAACCGGATAGAACAATATTGCAAGCATGACTTAAGTACAACATTGTATAGAGTCACACCACACCAGAACACACTGTGTATTTAGTTATTTAGACCGCTTACCTAGATACCTATATCTGCTTGCATGTGTTTATTGACCTGTCTAGAAAGCACTCTAAGAAAGCATCTGGATCTCCCTACGCCAAAAGCAGAGACTCCTACAGCTTGAGTTGAAGGAAAACTCTCCTCAGCTCACAGTAGCTTTGGGCCTCTGACACATGTGAATAGGAGTTGAACATCTCTTCATCCATCCAGTAAAGGTCAAAGGGAGACACGTACATATAGCCAGTTAATTAAAAACCCATTCTAGTCCATTTTAGGTTCTTGTACTAAGCCCATCACCATGATATCGGTGTATACCAAGTTCCAATTGCCATTCTAAACCCTCCTGGCCACCAATTTTTAGTCGCCTATACATTACTCGAATGAATTTGTAAAGTTCAGTTTAAATCCGTTGGCTTTGGGTTTTCTAAGTGACAAGTTCAGACTGACATTTTATAATCGTATAAATTACCTTGTTATATAGACTTAATTGATGAAGGAAAACTAAGTCTGAAGGAAGTTTTTTCCAAGTGATGAACATGAGAACTTTTTTTTTTAAGCTGACTGTACATGACACCTCCATTTTTCCTCATCCTCACTCATTTCTGTAAAACATCAGAGAAATTAAATAAAAAGCCCCTTAATATTTAATTCAGTGTTAAGACTCTGAAATCCAAGCACTCAAAAGCCAAGAGACTTAACAAGCCCAGATTCCTGTGGGACATTTAGTGGGTCATGATGTGTGCCTGTACTGTTTTCTGTTCTCTGCTAAATATGAAGTTTAATGTATTACTGCTTGTTATTAAATGTCTCACAAACTTTACACAAGGCCAAGTGTTGTTGCTGTGCACACTTGAGTAGTTACGGTGACTTCAATACAACCACTCAATGAGTAAAGCAATTGCAGCCAGGCTGAGAATGTGCCAAATTACTGAAAACGTTTTGACTATCCTGGCTTCTTTGTGTCTGTCTCAGCCTTTTTATTAATGATGGTTATCACATTTAATATACAGTAGATATTTCCTACAAATGCTGTGGCTTATTGATGATGTTTAATGTATTCTCTGCATGGTCTGGCAGTGAAATTTCATTTCGTTTGAACTGTTGCTCTTGGACTTAGTTGGAAATGAAATCTAAGGTCTCGCCGATCAGCTATTTCTCTGGTTAAAGATTTTAAAGTCTAATCTCCTTGCCTGCTACATTCATTAAAAATGGGAAGAAAGGTCTCGCCTCTAAATATTAAATGCACATATAATGAGGTAGGAAAATGTGCTGAACAACATTTGTGGATTAAAAGACTGACTGGTCCCTTATGAAGCCCTGAAGACGGTGACCAGAGTCCAAGAAAAATAATTTTTGTTGTTATGAGAGATGGCACCTTTCTTTGCAATTGACTAAAAACTCTCTCAAAGCTTAATTCAGATACCCCCATAAATAAGTGTTATGTCTCACTGAATAAGATTGATTTGTGCTTCTCTACAGAAATTGTTGTGTATTCCATATATGCAGTACACTGCTATTAGGCGAATGTGCTACATTGAAAGATAGCTGTGGGATACAAGTCTACAAAGAGGTGGTTGTTTCTATTCATTAAAAGTAACTGTAGTATCCACTTCAGGTATTTTTGTTTCTTTGCTATGAACAAGTAACAACACTTGATAGAGCGTCTTTCAGTCCAGAGGACTGCAAAGCAGTTAAGAAGCTGGACTGTGGCACATCACCGGGGTGCCACCTTTGGGGGCAGATGGAAGTGGTAGAGAACCACAATTCACTCACCCACTAGGCCCTCTTGTAGCTCCAAGGAGTGCTGGAGAAGCATAGTTGCCTCACTACCAGCCACCATATGAGAGGATGCAGCATCTGTTTCCCTCTCTGTGCTCCAAGACCTGGCTAGGCAAGGACTCCAATAGCAACTGGCCCCTGTGTGGCTGCAGAGGGGCTCCTTGCAGTGTCTTTACCCTTTTATTGTATTTAACTATGTAAATAGCTTCACAAAATTGTAAGTCAGCCTCTGCTGCAAGTCCTTCTCCCAGTGAGATCTGAGAGACTGAGTCTCATGCTGCTTCTTTCCTCCCACCGACTCCTTCTTCTCTGGCACTTTTGTGGCATCAGAACTAGCAGGAACAAGAGACTTCAAAGTCTGGTGTCGTTAGCAGTTCTTGTTTCTGCATTCAAGAGGACTTTGCTACCCTTCATTTCCCACCCTCCTTATCCCCACTCAAGGAAAAGTTGATTCCCCATGTAACGTAATTAGACTTCTTGGTTTGACATGAAAACCTTCTAAGCTCTTTGGTCGGTTGGATATTTTGGGGGAAGGGTTGGTCAGTTTTATATCTTGCCAAATGTGGGATGCATTAGAGGGTGCCTTCAAGGTATGGGCTCATTAATACGAATTGGCTAAGAAAAGATAATTAAATAATTCACTTTCTGCAGTGCTTACCACATTCCCCTGCCAACATACGGTAAGGCTATTGCAAGCTGACAGATTTAAGTAATAAACTCTGGCAAATGGTGGTGTTAGCTGCATTTGAAATTAACTCCTTTCTGTGCTTCTCTAATGTCTTCTAGATTGGTGCCTTGGCTCTGTCTTTTCCAATGACACCACCAGAGCAGCTGGAAAAAATAGAGAAAAGCTTTAAGGGCCAGATCCTCAGCTGGTGTGAAGTGTTGTCTATCTGTATTGTCATCAGAGCTGTGCCAACTTACACCAGCTAAGCACCTGGCCATAAACATATTGTCTAGCATGGGTGTCACGCAAGAGTTAAACATGTTACCTTAAGCCATACAACTAATCCTTCCGTAGGATCATGCTTAAAATCAAATGTGACAGGATGTCTTCTTCAACTCTTAATTCTCCTGTTTTATTCCCCTTAGGTTGTTTCAAAGATGATCGCATTGTGTTCTGGACTTGGATGTTTTCTACTTATTTCATGGAGAAATTGGCCCCCCGGCAGGATGATATGCTCTTCTATGTCCGCCGAAAGCTATCCTACGTTAGTGGCGATAGCACAGAGGGAAAGAAGGTGAGTGAACAGAATTCAGAGTTACGAACACCAGAGTTATGAACAGACCAGTCAACCACACAGCTCATTTGGAACTGGAAGTATGCAATCAGGCAGCAGCAGAGACAAAGGAAGAAGGAAAAAAGCAAATACTGTACAGTACTGCATTAAATGTAAACTACTAAAAAAAAATAAAGGGAAAGCAGCATTTTTTTTTTGCATAGTACAGTTTCAAAGGCTGTATTAACTTAATGTTCAGTTGTAAACTTTTGAAAGAACAACCATAATGTTTTGTTCAGTGTTGCAAACCTCCATTCCCAAGGTGTTTGTAACGCTGATGTTCTACTGTATATTGTAGCCTGGAAAATATTTTTCACCCATTTAGCACAGAATTTGGCCTTTTGCTGTGCCTTACTTGTCTGAAGTACTGTAGGGATATTGTAAATTAAGGCTTGGAAAAAATCAAGCTCTGCCCACAACAAATGTTAATGTGAAATTGGCCTGCAGTGAAATATTGTAGTTGACAACGTGGATTTCAATAATGGTATCAGTAGGCTTCAGTGTTAACATCCAAATGAGATGAGGGAATGCAGCTCACATTTCTGGTGAAGCTATTGTGTCTGTCAGTCTGCAGACTCAGGAAAACAGCACTGTGTTGGTCCACATCTAGAAAGTTCCGTTTTTGCAACTATAAGGAGTAGAAACATATATATTTTTTTAATGAAAGCTTAACTACTGCAGAATGAGAGAGCCAGCCAGCCAGCCAGCAAAGTAGTGCTGGTTTCATGCATCCATACGTACCAGGACAATCCAATATTGCACCCATTAGACACTCGGCAATAACTTACGCACAACCTTAGGAACTCGTATAAAGGGATGATGAGGCGATGTAGAAGCAACTAGTAGACAGAACCTCAGTCATCAAAACCTATTTGTTGAGAGAGAGAATTTTGGCCAGAGGGCATCTTGGGATTTTTTTTTCTAATTTTTGAAGATGGGGGGGAGGGTGGGAGAAGAGGGGTAAAGTGTCTTCTATCAATGGTGCTACTAGACAAAAAAGAGACCCTAAGTTCAGCATCTCAAGTGAACAACAGTTACTGATTCAAGTGATGTCTACTAGTCTTCACTGAAGACTTAGAACAGGGTATTTTGGAGCTTTGGAGCTCCTGGAGGAAAGTGATGCTTTAATAAATGACCCTGACCTGAACCCTTGAAATTCCACAGCTGTATTACTAGCCTGCATAACACAAGATTGTGGCTTCATTTAGCCTGGTAAAAATATGGGTCTTTTGACCTCTTATTCTTCCCAATGGGAAAGAAGAATCACTTTTAATGCTTGTCCACTTGAACAGTTTCATTCACATACGTACACTTAGCTAATTTCTGATTCCTAAAGCTTTTGAAATTATTCGTCTTTCCTATCGGGATTAGGAGATCAAATAACCCCTTGCTTATATCAGGCTAAATGAAGCTCCAAGCATAAATGCAGTCATAAATATTTCTGATCTGTGAGGCTTTTTCATAAGTAGAAGTCCTTGTCTCAAATTCAGCCTTAGTGAACTGCTTACCACAATGGTTGATGTGGGAAATAAGAACTTGTGTGTGCTGTAGCCTGGCACACTGAGCAAAGGGCACATTGTATGCTTCAATACTGTGCCTGGGTCAAGCTTTGAGAATTAGGCTGTTTTCTCTTGGGGATATTGCAGTACTTATAAAATATGTGAGCCCACAAGACCTTTTAGAGTTCTTTTCAAAATTGTCCTGTAGGCTCCTGTTTGAAATGAGGGTTTGCGTTGCTTGGCGGTTTCAACTGCTTCTTATATGGGGTTATTGAGCCTGTCTTGTGAAGTGAAACATCTGTTACTTTTAAATCTTGATTTATGGTTGGTCTGGTTTTAATTTGACTTTGCAGCTTTGTCAACTATCGTGAAAGACAGACAACTATCTGCAGTCCCTGATTGCCATCCCATCACTGGGACTGTAAAAGTGCCTCCTATTTATTTGGATATGTAAAGGCGAGGGAGAACTAGACAAAATATTGGGCTTTCAACATCAATCACATTTTAAACTACCTTTTAAATCTGCCCACCTCCAAATTGCATATTCTCCTTAGCTACTGACTCTTGAAAACAGGCCCATTCCACTCTTTTCTACCGTGTGTGTGTGTGTGTGTGTACATACAATAAGTTCTTGATAGGGCCCATGTCAGGACAGAACTTATTTCTCCAATCCTGGGGACTTACTCATGATGTTCAATCTAGGATGTTGATTCTATTAAGCACTGGAATAAATTGCCTAGGGAGGTTGTGGAATATCTGTCATTGAAGATTTTTAAGAGCAGACTAGACAAACACCTTTCAGGGATGATCTAGATAATACTTAGTCCTGCCTTGAGTGCAGGGTACTAGACTAGATCAGTGCTTCTCAAGCTATCTGATGTGGGGGACCGGCAATTTTTTTCCAATGTGCCAGGGACCGGTGCCATATTATTATCCTATTTGACGCTCTTATGAGGAAACTTGCCGCGGACCGGCAGCCGATGGCTCGCAGACCAGCACCGGTCCGCAGACCACCACTTTGAGAAGCACTGGACTAGATGACCTTTCGAGGTCCCTTCTAGTCCTACAATTCTATGATTCTATGCCAGGAAAGAGAATTAGATTCTTGAGTAACAGCTTTTCTTTTTTATTTATGACAAGAGTGCATCGTATCAAGTTTCTAAGACTTTAGTCTCCAGAATCTCTGTACCAAAATCACAGGACCCATCTATCATGACCAGAGAAATCAGGGTAACTTAGAACAAACCTTTTTTCATATTTAACAGAGCATTAGCAGTTTAAGGGGGAACCCTCTGACTCACAGTTGTTCATACTCCATTATGTCAAGTTTAAAAAAAAAAAAAAAGGAAAACCTCACTTCCCACTCTGTCCTACACCAGCCAGTATAATTTAGTGAAAATTTAAGACGTGTTCCTCATTTACATTAAAACCCCTTTTTACTGCAGGAGTGATGTAAAGAGGCCTTAGTATAAATGGAATAAGGCTTTTGGTTTAAGAAGTATAATGGTTTACATTAATGGTACAATCTCTCTGCCACTGCTCCCTGCAATAGACATTTTTAAAGAATTACATTTTGGTACATTTACAGACAGCTCTGATTTTTCTGTATAAGACAGTAGGGAAATTGTGATCTCAGGGTATTAAGGGAAATCATAGCATGGCTTTCTTGGCAACTCATCAAGGAAGAGACCAAAGTAAAACCTGAAGCGGCAGTATGTCAACAGTGCCAGATTGTATTAACCCATTTGCCTTTGAATTCTTCTTTGCCACGTGGAATGTACACCACATCTCTGGTAGGACTGAGAAGGACTAATACTTTTATTGTATGTATTGAGTTTGTAAAGGGTGCCAAGACGTGGGGATGGGTACTCTCTTGGTTAGCATAAACTTTAATAAATAAATGGTGTTGGAGTCACTGCCAATTAGATGTAACTTAGCTGCCAAAACAGCTAATCTTCCTGAAGGCATAAAAGTTACCAGTGTTGGTGCTCCATCTTCAGAAGTAGAGAGAAATGTAGCCCCATGGAATATAAACTAATGGGCCTCCAGAATTTGAGTGCTATCTTTGTACTATCTCCCTTTCAAGTACCAAGTATTGGCTGTTGTGGGAGACAGGTTGGTTGAGATTTTTAAAGCCAAAGGGATTTAGGCACATGAATTTCCAATGAAATTCACAAGAGTTGTGTGTCTAAATCCCTTGTTCACTGTGAAAATTTCATCCACCAAAATTTCACCCACCAAGAGTTGTGTGGTCCGACAGTCGGAGCTGAGATGTCATCTAACAGAGATGGCAATTTCTTTGTTTCATATCGTTGTTAATTTAAACTCTTTTTTTAAAATACTTCACCTTACTAATCAATGGTGGTCTGTTTTTTTTAGCAATCTGTGGGGCTGTAGGGAGAAGAATCTAGTGTAAGTTGTAACTTCTGGCAGTTCCAAATAACTGGTTGAAAATCACAGTCACAGAAACAAGTAGCAAGATTCTCATTTCTGCCTGCCCAGTAACTCACCAACCATTCTGCATAGTTAGAATGTGGGAAGGGATTACAGTCACTGTGTGTGTGAATCAGTTCAGAGACAGCTGTGCTGCCTAAATGCTTAATATTTTGCTGAGTCTTCGAGTTGTGTTGTAGTCATAACTGTGAGTAGGAGCTGCCGGCATTCCTGGAAGAGGAGAATGTTAAGTTAGGCAAAATCACTCTCATTGTAAAACCTGAAAATGAAAGAGAGAGAGATTGTTTGCATTGCCAGAATTTTACTACGACTTTCTTAAAGGAATTTCAGAGCCTTAGAAAACATGGTGATCTTGCTTTCCAGTGTACATATTGTGACGGGTTGGATCACAGAAACCCCCTTGGGAGCTGCCACTCGATGTGCCAAGACTACCCCTGCTTCTGTTTTCCCTGCCAGCTCAGGACTCCAGTACCTTGTCTTGCTGAGTCAGACACTCCTGTCTGACTCCAACACAGACCAAGGGTCTGAATCACTTGTCCCAAAACTGCAAGTTTACCCAAAAACAGCTCACAGGAGTGTGCTTGTCTTTAGCACTCAGATGCCCAACTCCCA
>NW_020664463.1:13089326-13093694 GCF_002925995.2 Terrapene triunguis | reverse complement strand
TTATTATTATATTTTTATAAAACCATGTAGACTGCACAACGTCACACATATGTTACCTGCAAAAACTCCTCCTGCATTTACCTTCACGCTTTATTTTGCTGACATTTTATTGATCCTATAAATTTGTGAAGATAAAAAATTCTGCTACTTGATAGCTTTGAGACAGCTTGTGTCTTATCTGTGACATCAGAATGCATCACAGAAGAGAGCATAAGAATATCTAAAACTCATATTCCTGCACAGTTAGGAAAGTAACCGAAATAGCTTTATTGTACAGTGATCAATAAAATACCTTCTCTGTTGGACTGAATTTGGGTGTGGCCATCGAGGTTAAAGCACTATCACTAAATTTGATCATTTTTAGTGCTTTTTAAGTTTAATATTAGGTGTATATGTGTAATATGTGTGGGTAATGGGTATATAATTACAGTTTCTGTGGCCATATATGTTTAAAATCTTTGTAGGATTTTTGAATAATTTAAATAAAGTGAATTTAAGAAAACAAGAGCAACAGCTAAGTGGATTCTTAATATAAACTATATAAAAGTGTAGCAGGATTGAGCTATGTAATTGAAATGACATCTTACTGGAATCTACTAAATACATATTATTCTTATCTATATTAGATGTTAAAAGAAAACAGGGCCACAAATTTGCTTGCTTATACACCTCTACCTCAATATAACGCTGTCCTCGGGAGCCAAAAAATCTTACCGCGTTATAGGTGAAACCGCGTTATATCGAACTTGATTTGATCCACCAGAGTGCGCAGCCCTGCCCCCCCGGAGCACTGCTTTACCGCGTTATATCCGAATTCGTGTTATATCGAGGTAACGGTGTATTTTAAACCTAGCTTCTGTGGCAGAGATGAATTTCGTTCTGAAGGAAGTAAATACAAACCCAATTCCCCATCTGATGGGGGAGAAAAATGTCATGAATTATTCATTACTGCAAATGCGGCACTTGTGAGCCACTGGAGGACTGAAGGACAGGGGAGAGCGCCTAGGCTGGGCTTCAATAAAAGAAGTGGCTGAGAGGAGCTCTCCGACAATCTCATCAGTGCACTTCTCAAGCACCAAAATGCACTGAAGAAAGATCAGTGTACTCAATCAGTGAGTTACATGATGGGGTGTCAACTACTTAACAATTGTAGGTATGAAAATGTCTCTATTGAGGCCAGAAACTTGTCTGTCTTGTATATAATTTATGCAACCAAATCAGAGCTTTTGAATATCATAATTAAGGCTCTAATGTCAATGATAGCAAAATGCTCAGGGCAGAAAATCTTAAATCTAGTCCATTTACCAGCCCAGTTTTGTATTCCCCACTTTTTATTCAGTCACCATTATAAATATTTCCCGATCGGGCAAATATAATTTGAGATACAGTAGTTTATTAACTTATTCAAATCTCACTTCCTCCATCTCTCTCTAATGCAGTGATACTCAGACATCAGTGGTTCAGGAGCCGAACTAGCAATCAACATTACCCCAAAATAAATAAATAAATTTAGAGAGAGAGAGAGAGAGAGAGAGAGAGATGACTGACCAAGTATTCTACAATTGGTTAATAACATATTAACCCATCAGGATGTTTTTACTAACTTAGATTGGTTAATAATAAAATCACAGTGTTTTAATATCATGTGCTGCAAAGAGCTGCAGGAGACACATTAAAGAACCACTTGCAGCTCCTGAGCCTCAGTCCGAGTCTCACTGCTCTAATACATCAGTTACTTCTCTAGCATAATTTCCGACGTTATGTCAATTTTAGGCATTCTATTTGCCATTTCAGATATTCACCACTGTATGAATGAGTCCAGTACGGCTAAGGAATTGCACTCATAATGGACAATCCATTGCTATAGTCTGTGTGTGCCCTGCTGCTCTGAGGATAAAATATGCTGATCTTTACACTCACTAGGAATTGCTTATTGAACAGTTCTAACAGAGTAAAAATCTAGGACAAATGTTTTTGTCAATGACACACCCATGTGAATACGTTGGTCACCACATGGCCTTTGACCACACTTGGCTAATGCTTAAATTAGCAGATGTGTACAAGAATAGGAACAACAATTTAGCAAATTTATGGAGGCTGAAACCCAGACCATTGAGGGACTGAATCAATGAATGAAAGATGTTACTGTTTTCAGAATACTGGCATAAGACAGGAGCTAAGAGCAGTTAGTCAGCATCTTAAATGCATTGATTCTTCATCTTTCTCATGCTGATCACAATCTCTTCAATCCTATGCAGGAAGTAATGGTTCCATTTCCCAAAGCAGTTAAAACACACTTCTTATTTTGCAACAAGCACAACAGCTTTCTCAGTGCCAAAGCTATGCGTCAGAAAGACCATTTCTGTGCCGTCAGTATCTTCTAATCTCTAAGGTGTTTCTTCCCCCCTCACATGTTGGTCAGGCATCACTGGACGTTCAGAGCTCTCAGATTTTTGGGCATGTTCCTCTCTAGCTTCTCACTTATCTATTATTTGAATTGCAATAGTGTCTAGACAGACAAGACAAAGTGTGTGAGAGGAAAGAGAGGCACAAAGCAGTGAAGTTCTCTCTCTCTCTCCCCTTACCCATCAGGCTGGGAGGCAAGATATGGAAATATCCCTCTCTGTGAGCAACAGATTGCAATAGGAAAGGGGCTTTCCTGAGCCTAATACTATTTTGACTAATGCAGCTGTCTTTAAACAGGGCCTTTTTGCAGTCCTGTATGTCCTCCAAGGCTTCGCTTTTGTAAATTATGCCAGCTGAGCTATAGAACAGCTTCCTCTCCAAATAACTTCCCAGAGTATGTGGAGGAGTAGAAAGAAGAATGTATGGAGGGGCTCCGCTCACTTGGGAATGGGGCTAGGGGAAAGTCCTAGGTCCAAAATCACTAGTCACTCTTGAAAATTTCAGGGTACGTCTGCACAGCAATTAAACACCCGGGCTGGCACGGGTCAGCTGACTTGGGCTCTCTGGGCTTGATCCGCAGGGCTACAACATTGCTGTGTAGACATTTGGATGTAGGCTAGAGCCTGGGCTCTGAGACCCGGTATGGGAGGGGTCCCAGGCCCGAGGCGGCCAGCCATGGGTGTTTAATTGCTGTGGAGATGTACCCTGAGATTTTCAAAAGTGTCTAGTGATTTTGGACCAGGACTTTTCCCTAGCCCCATTCCAAGTGAGCCACGGGTCTTTCATTGCAGAGTAGATGCACCTTCAGTGGTGTGTCCGACTCCTGGCTAATGAGGTATAGAATCTCTAGATTTTTGGGAGTATTTTTTTCTAATCTAGGTTGCCCCTCCCCCCACCTCAGGAGCTTAGTTTGTTAGGTTCTACATAATGTAAGAGTCTTTCTAAGAAAATAAACTAGCTGCCAATCCATAGAGTAAAATCATGGCCCCATTGATGGCAATGGCAAAACTCCCACCCAGTCACCCAGGATTTCACCCATAGACTCGCTTAATGATGATTTGGGAGAAGGGTTCATTCCTGCTACACACAAAGTGCAGGCATTTGCTTTGTCAGTCTTTGAATAGAAGTTCAGGGACAAAGTAGGATTTAATCTTATGCATTGATCACGACCCTTTTTTTGCCAAAGGTGTCTTTATGGTCCATTATTCAGTACTACCATAGAATATGTATCTTGTTTGGACTGCTGTGTGCCCTTGTCATTAGGGTAAATTACTATTAGGTCTTCATTTTCTTGTAGTTAACATAGTGTCCGCTGTGGCCTTTACTGCCATCGGAAGAGTAAATCGGATACTATTATTTCATGTAGATAATTTTTGTTCTTGTGTGTGTGCACACTCAAAAAATTGTGCATCTTTTCTTTAGCGGCCTACAAATTTGGTTGGCTCTCTGTCTATTTGAGAAGACTCCTGCCTTGTTTCTGTGGCACTGAAATGGCAGATTATACCTGTAAAAAAGAGAATTTAGAAACTAATGATGTTCCACAGAGTTAACAGCAGCACCATGCCCTCTGGCTAAACCAGCCATTGAGAGTTTGTTCCTGTAAGGCAGTGCTTGTAACTGGGAATCTCCTTCAGAGTTTGTGGAAGTGCAGTTTCTTTAGACTGAGACAGAACTGGAATTCTTCCTTTTTGCTTCTATATATAATTTCAATTAAACTAAGTAGAAGTAAATATTTAACTTCTAGCTATCCTACTAGCTTTATTCAATTTTCTCATCTCTAGACTCTTATTGTTGCTCCAAACATGACAGTTTGATCAGGGCCGGCTCCAGGCACCAGGCACCCAAGCTGGTGCTTGGGGCGGCACCTGGAGGGGGGCGGCGGCGCAGCGCTCCGGCCCCCGGGGAGAGCGGGGCCACAGCAGGGCTCGCCGCCCTCCCCCCGGCGCTCTGGCCGCCGGGGGG
>NW_020664463.1:13073245-13089226 GCF_002925995.2 Terrapene triunguis | reverse complement strand
GGGGGGGGGGGGGGAGGCGGCCGGAGGCATTTTCGCCTGGGGCGGCGAAAAAGCCAGAGCCGGCCCTGAGTTTGATCCCCATAATTACAGACCTGCAGATCCTGAAAATAAAAAAGTGTGTGTATTTTAAATCTTAGTTGTCTGTAACTTGGATCCACCAATCCAGCAATAATTTCCTGAATTCTAGTTTGTTTTGTGTTTTAGCTTCATATTAAAAATAGCGTTGAAAGCAGTTGACTTGGGAAAGACAGGAAACCAAGGTGGAAGATGCCATATAGTCTTACAATTCTGCATGTTTGCTGGTGAGTGTCAGAGAGAAAGTAGCAAACAGTAGTTTTGGACTGGTGACTCTGGGAAGTAGAAAGCATCTAAGGGTATATCTACACTATGAAATTAGGTCGATTTTACAGAAGTCGATCTTTAGAAAGTGATTTTATACAGTTGATTGTGTATGTCCCCGCTAAGCGCATTAAGTCGGCGGAGTGCGTCCTCAATACCATGGCTAGCATCGACTCATGGAGCAGTGCACTGTGGGTAACTATCCCAGAGTTCCCGCAGTCTCTGCTGCCCATTGGAATTCTAGGTTAAGCTCCCAATGCCTGATGGGGCAAAAACATTGTCACGGGTGGTTCTGGGTACATGTCGTCAGTCTCCCCTCCCTCCGTGAAAGCAACGGCAGATAATCATTTCACGCCTTTTTCACTGGGTTACCCGTGCAGACACCATAGCACAACAAGCATGGAGCTTGCTCAGCTCACCGCTGCTGTTGTGAGCATAGTAAACACCTCACGCATTATCCTGCATTATGTGCAGAACCTGGCTAGGAGCCGCCAGCATGAGGACAATTGTGAGGCGGACATGGACACACATGTTCCTGAAAGCATGGGATGTGGCAATTGGGACATCATGGCGGCAGTGGGGCAGGTTGATACAGTGGAACGCTGATTCTGGGCCTGGCAAACAATCACAGACTAGTGGGACCGCATAGTGTTGCAGGTATGGGATGATTTCCAGTGGCTGCAAAACTTTCGCATGCATAAGGCCACTTTCCTGGAACTTTGTGAGTTGCTTTTCCCCGCCCTGAAGCGCAGGAATACCAAGATGAGAGCTGCCCTGACAGTTGAGAAACGAGTAGCGATAGCACTGTGGAAGCTTGCAACACCTGACTGCCACCAGTCAGTCGGGAATTAATTTGGAGTGGGCAAATCTACTGTGGGGGCTGCTGTGATCCAAGTAGCCAAGGCAATCACTAACCTTCTGCTATCAAGGGTAGTGACTCTGGGAAATGTGCAGGTCATAGTGGATGGCTTTGCTGCAATGGGGTTCCCTAACTGTGGTGGGCAATAGATGGAACACATATCCCTATCTTGGCACCGGACCACCTTGCCAACCAGTATGTAAATTGCAAGGGGTACTTCTCAATGGTGCTGCAAGCACTGGTGGATCACTAGGGATGTTTCACCAACATCAACATGGGATGGCTGGGAAAGGTGCATGATGCTCGCATCTTTAGGAACTCCGGACTGTTTGAACAGCTGCAAGAAGGGACTTACTTCCCAGACCAAAAAATTACTGTTGGGGATGTTGAAATGCCAATAGTTATCCTGGGAGACTCAGCCTACCCCTTGCTCCCATGGCTCATGAAGCCATACACAGGCAGCCTGGACAGTAGTAAGGAGCAGTTCAACTATAGGCTGAGCAAGTGCAGAATGGTGGTAGAATGTGCCTTTGGACGTTTAAAAGCTCGCTGGTGCTGTTTGCTGAATAGGTTAGGCCTCAGCGCAACCAACATTCCATTATTATTGCTGCTTGCTGTGTGTTCCATAATATCTGTGAGAGTAAGGGGGAGATGTTTATGGCAGGGTGGGAGGTTGAGGCAAATCGCCTGGCGGCCGATTGTGAGTGGCCAGACACCAGGGCGATTAGAAGAGCACAGCTAGGCGCGCTGCGCATCAGAGAGGCTTTGAAAACCAGTTTCATGACTGGCCAGGCTACGGTGTGACAGTTGTGTGTATTTCTCCTTGATGCGAACCAGCCCCCTTTGTTAATTTTAATTCGCTGTAAGCCAACCACCCTCCCCCCTTCGATCACAGCTGGCAAAGGAAATAAAGTCTCTATTGTTTTGAAACCATGCATTCTTTCTTTATTAATTTAAAAAAAAAGTGAGATAACCGACAAGGTAGCCCAGGTAGGGTACAGGAGGAGGGAAGCACAAGGCCACATTGCCTATTGTAGCCACACTACAAATCAAAACTGTTTGAATGACAGCCTTCTGTTGCTTGGGCCATCCTCTGGAGTGGAGTGGCTGGGTGCCCGGAGGCCTCCCCCCACCCAGCGTTCTTGGGCATCTGGGTGAGGAGGATATGGAACTTGGGGAGGAGGGCAGGTGGTTATACAGTGGATGCAGCGGTGCTCTGTGCTCTTGTTGCCTTTCCTGCAGCTCCACCAGACGCCTGAGCATATCCGTTTGCTCCCACATTAGCCTCAGCATCGCCTCCTGCCTCTTCTCATCGTGCTCACTGTATGCTTTCCTGGCTTCTGTCACTGTATGCCTCCATGCATTCAGCTGTGCCCTATCAGTGCAGTAGGACTGCATGAGCTCGGAAAACATGTCATCGCGAGTGCGTTTTTTTCGCCTTCTGATTTGCAATAATCTCAGGGACGGAGATGATAGGGGGAGTGTAGAAACATTTGCACCTGCAGGGGGATAAAAAGGGAGAGAATTTAAGAAGATACATTTCTGAGAACAAAAGGGAGACTTTCACAGTGAATCAAACAATTCACAGCAGACAGCACATGTGCTTTAGGTACAAGGTTGCATTTTGCCTTTTATATTGAGCACCTGCCGGTATGGTGACACATAACACACAGTTGGGCAACAGAATTCGGTTTCCAGGCAGCCATGGTAAGCCAAAGGGTACGCGGGGTTGGCTTCTTCTGCCTTCATAACATGTGGGAATGGTTTCAAACTGCAGCGCCCTCCTTTCCCATAGCAAGCAATGCTGGTTGGGTTTGCCGTTTAAAAGGAGGGGCTGCGGTTTTCGGGTGCATGTGCAGCACACCCCTCCCACCACCACCATGTAGCTATTCTCTGGGATGATCCCTTCACCCCTCCCCACCCCTCCCCCGCCACGTGGCTATTCTCAGGGATGATCCCTTTTACCCAAGCGCAAACAGCCCAGCATGAACGGGGTCCTTTTACTGTTCCCTTACAAAAATTCCCCTATTTCAACCAGGTGACCATGCTCTCTCTCACTCTCCTGAGGCTAACACAGAAAGATATAGACTGAATGTTGCTTGAATGCGACCAAAACCCAGGACCATTCACTGCTATGCTTTGTGCTGCAATGATTCCAGACTACTTGCTACTGGCTTGGCATGGAGGACGAAATAAGGCAGAAACCTTCTGCAAAGGCTTTCAGAGTACCTCCAGGAGAGCTTCATGGAGATGTCCCTGGAGGATTCCCGCTCCATCCCCAGACATGTTAACAGACTTTTCCAGTAGCTGTACTGGCTGCGAATGCATCCCAAGTCTTCAGGGCAAATCAGACATTAAACACTATTGCTTTTAAACCCTGTGCTGTAGTTACAAATGTGCACTCACCAGAGGTGCCTTCTCCGGCTTCAGGGTCAGGGAACCTGCCTTGGGAGGGTATTGGCTCCAGGGTGATGAAAAGGTCCTGGCTGTCGGGGAGAATGGATTCTCCGCTTGCCTGCTGTGCATTCTCCTCCTCCTCCTCTTCCTCATCCACAAAATCCTCCTCCCTGTTGCGTCAGACTCCCCTCTTGCAGATGTCCATGGACAGTGGTGGGGTAGTGTCCCCCCCTAGAATGCCATGTAGCTGATCATAGAAGCGGCATGTACGGGGCTCTGACCCAGAGCCACTGTTTACCTCCTTTGTTTTTTGGTAGGCTTGCCTGAGCTCCTTAACTTTCATGCGGCACTGCTGTGTGTCCCTGTTGTAGCCTCTCTCCACCATGCCCTATGCGATTTTGGCATATATATTTGCATTTCTTCTTTTTGATTGGAGTTCTGCCTGCACAGATTCTTCTCCCCATACAGCAATCAGATCCAGTGTCTCCCATTCAGTCCATGCTGGAGCTCATTTGTGATTCTGGGGGGACTGCATGGTCACCTCTCCTGCTGAGCTCGCCATGCTGACCAAACAGGAAATGAAATTCAACATTTCCCGGGGGTTTTCCTGTGTACCTGGCTAGTGCATTGGAGTTGAAAGTGCTGTCCAAAGCGATCACATTGGAGCACTCTGGGATAGCTCCTGGAGGCCAATAACATCGAATTGCATCTGCACTACCCCAAATTCAACCCAGCAAGGTCGATTTTAGCGCTACTCCCCTCACCGGGGAGGAGTACAGCAGTTGATTTTAAGAGCCCTTTAGGTCGACGGAACGGGGTTGGTTGTGTAGACGCATTGCTTATAAAATCGACCTAAGGCGGCTAAAATTCGACCTAACCTCGTAGTGTAGACCAGGCCTAAGTGAAAATTCTCTGGCTTTGAGAAAGGATGTGTAGAATGTTTCCCATCAGTGTAATGGTGTGTTAGATTGGCCTCCACTCTTGTTTTGTCTCACTAGAGATAAATTAGGTTTGTCTCTAAAGTTTACATTTCAGTTCAGAAATGGTAATAGTTCAAACTCTGATTTTAGAGAGAGGGACAAGGTGGGTGAGAATTTTTTTTTTTTTTATATGGACCGACTTCTGTTGGTGGAAGGGACAAGCTTTTGAGCTTCAGAGCTCTTCCTCAGGTCTGGAGAAGATAACCAGAGTGTCCTAGTTAAATACAAGGTGGGACCTGTCTGATTTTATTTTTTAGAGGTTCAAGAGCTCAGGAAACTGGGATACTTGTAGATCTACATCAATGTGAGATTTGTAGTGATTGCTCAAACCTTTCTGGAAGGGGGTTGGGATGGCAACCAAAGTAATTAACCTGGAGTTTCAGGGTCTCGGCTCCCCAGACAAGGGAGACTGCTAGAAGGTAGACTGCTCGAATTCTACATTTGAGTCTTGCACCATTGAACTATCACCTGTTATTGGAGCAATAAATGACAGGGAAAGGATTGCGTTATAAGAAATTACAGCAGTGCTGCTGTCCCCATGAGTAGTGGGAATAATTGGGCAAGAAACTAAATATCAAAAGGAAATAGGTGAAGAGGAAAAGAGATTGAGTGAAGGTTGATTTTCTTCTGTTCTTTTGAATTTTGACTGCAAATGAGCAGATTCAGCAGAGAGAAACTGAAATGATTGAGACTGATATATGTGGTAGTATTAAAGGAACAGTGTTAATTTAGGAGTATAACTAAATTTATAGGAGTATTACAGTATGTCTACCAGTATTGAGGGGTGCAAACACCGAGGAGAGAGAGCGCTACAAGGCAATGTAACTAAAAGCAATGAGATAAAATGAAACAATGGAAGATTTAGGCTGAATATCAGACAATGTTTCTAAATCTTGAGACCTTTGACTGTGGAGTAGTTTCCCAAGGGAAATAGTGGAAATCTCATCACTTAGGTCATTTAAAAGTGGAGTGGACAAAGCACTAGCAAATATGCTGTAGGGTAACAGACCTTCTTTTGCAGAAAATGACCAAATGTCTTCCCCCCCCCACTTTCTAATTTCTGGCTTTTAAAACAATTCAGCTCTGCAATCTGGACCCCAGTGTTCAACAAGTTTACATGGAGAACCCTTTCTATAACCAGTCACAGCCCTGTTATCCTCTGATAAGGATACCGTCTTCTCTAGAAAGCTATTAGCCAGGTTAGGAGGGGAAATTCTCATGCAGTATAGTGTATACAAATAAAGATTACCTTTAGGTTTAACTCCTATTTATTGGTACTAACTTGTGACATAAAAAAACTAGTAAACGTTGGGTTTTTTTAATCTCCTAAATAAACTAGAAAATGTAAACACTTCTCTCGGCTTCTACAGATGGCTAAGTGTTTCTCCTAAATATGAAGTAAGCTTAAGTGACTGGAAGCCACATTGTACTTTATTATAGATGGTGGAATGGATGCTGCCTGTTAACCTCCTCAGATAATAAACCATCAAACCACAGAAATAAAGCGTAATAGTTCTGCTGATTATACAGCTGCACTGTCAAAATGTTCTTCCGACAGAATACTTTTCTTTCTTTCCCCACCATGCTAATTTCATCATTGTACATCTAATTGTTTGTGACAACAAAATAGAAAATGATTTTTTTCCCAATTCAACCTTCCCCCAATGCCAAAGCATAAACGTTTTATACAATCAGATGTTTTCATTCTCTTTTCCTCATCATTCCCTACCTTATTTGTAATCATTACTGTCACTTTATATATTTCTTCCAGTATGAAGACTACTAAATCCTACAAGGTCGGTGACTTTCAATGATATGACTGCACATAGCATTATAAATCTGGCAAATTACTCCAGCTGGCCCCAAAGAAAAGGTTATACAGTGAATCTTTCTTTGTATTTTTTGAAGGTTATGTACAATTATCCTTATTAAGAAATTAGCCAGAGAAACGTCTTTTTTCTCTCTATCATTTTATCCAGGTTAACGTAGAATAACCAATCAGGTCTGCATCCAATATCAAACGTAGCCCTGTGGATATCACAATCTACTTGCACATAGTTAGAAATTCTTGGGCTGACCTCCTGCCCCCATTGCAGTCAATGAGTTTTTGTCATTGACATTAGTGGGGCCAGGATTTTGTCACTAGTTAACACAAACGGTAAAAGCAAAAGTAAAAGATGTAGCAGTGGTTTTAGATTTGTCACATTTTTTTCCCTCCTATGGTTTGTTGGACGCTTGTGCACTACTGAGGAAACCATCAGACTCAGGAGGTAATATAGGCCCCTGAACAGTGTAAATAAACTTGAGAATAAATGTCCTTTGCCTTTGTTCTCGTAGGAATAAATAAATAAATAAAAACCTGAAGTTGTCTAAATTTTATCAGATTAATGATCAAAATCCTTAGCTGGTGTAAATCAATGTAGCAGATGAAGTCAGTGGAGCTATTCTCATCTTGACGGATAAAGAGGAACAGACCACAAAACTAAAAATTAATGGTAACTTAGGTACAAGTGATCATGACTTTATCACATTTATAATACACAAACAGAACAAGGTCTAGACTGCTGATATATACACACTTGGTGCTTTAAAGGGCCCAGTTTCACAAAGCTGAAAACAATTATGAGCCAAATCAGCTGGGAGGAAGAATTTAATCAGAAAAAATGTGAATGATAATTGGGAATTGTTCAAGAACACTTTACTAGATGCCCAGAAAGTCACAACTGAGGAAGAAGGCTGTATTGGTTTTTTAAAAAGCAACCTGGTTTAGAGCAGAAGTGAAGGCAACTATTAAAAAAAAACCATAACAAATGGAAGAAAGGGTAAGTTGGTAGTAATGACTATAACTCAGAAGCTAGGAATTGATAAGGGAAGCAAAGGGACACAAGGAGAAATCTATGACCAGCAGAGCTAAGGAGAATAAAAAAGAAGTTTTTTTTAAGTTTATTAGAAACAAAAAGAATCCTAATGATGGTATTGGGCCATTACTAGATGGAAATGGTAGAAATATCAATAATAATGCAGAAAAGATAGAATTGTTCAATACATATTTCTGTTCTGTATTTGGGGGAAAAAACCGATAATGTAGTCATATCATATGATAACACTCTTTCCATTCTGCTAGTATCTCAGGAGGATGTTAAACAGCAGTGACTACCGTTAGACTTTGTTAAATCAGCAGGTCTGGATAAATTGCATCCAAGAGTTTTAAAAGAACAGGCTGGGGAGTTCGTGGGACTGTTAATGTTGATTTTTCAATAAATTTTGGAACACTGGGTGATTCTAAAAGACTGGAAGAATGCTAATATTGTGCTAATATTTAAAAAGAATAAACAGGATGGCCTGAATAATTGAGGCCTGTCAGTCAGACATTGCCAGGCAAAATAGTGGAGCAATTGATACAGAACTCGATTAATAAAGAATTGAAGGAGAGTAATATAACTATTACCAATCAACATGAGTTTTTGGAAAATAGATCCTGTCAAACTGTAATCGACTTCTGTAAGGCATATAAATGGTACTGCATGACACTTTGGTTAAAAAATTAGAAAGATATAAAATTAACATGGAACACATTAAATGGACTAAAAGCTGGCTAACTGGTAGGTCTCAAAATGTTGTAAATAGGGAATCATTATCAAATGTGTGTGTTTCTAGTGGGGTCCCATCGGGATCAGTTCTTGGCCCTATGCTATTTAACATTTTTATTAATGACATGGAAGAAAATATAAATTCACTGATAAAGTTTGCAGATCACACACAAATTGAGGGAGTGGTAAATAAGGAAGAGGACAGGTCACTGATCCAGAGCTGCCTGGATCACTTGGTAAACTTGGCCGCAAGCAAACAATATACATTTTAATATAGCCAAATGTAACTGTGTACATCTAGGAACGAAGAATGTAGGCCATACTTACGGGATGGGGGACTCTATCCTGGGAAGCAGTGACTCTGAAAAAGATTTGAGTCTCATGGTGGATAATCAGCTGAACACGAGCTCTCAGTGTGACACCGTGGCTAAAAGGGCTAATGCTATCCTCAGATGCATAAAAAGGAGAGCCCTCAGTAGGAGTAGAGACGTTACTTTACCTCTATTTGGCACTGGTATGATCGCTGCTGGAATACTATATTCAGTTCTGGTGTCCAGAATTCAAGAAGGATATTGATAAACTGGAGAGGGTTCAGAAAGAGCCACAAGAATGATTATAGAATTAGAAAACATGCTGTATAGTGATCGACTTAAACTAAATAGATTGAGCTCTTTATCAAAGAGAAGATTCAGGGGTGACTTGCTCATAGACTTATAGGCAGTGTTGCTGTAGCCATGTTGGTCCCAGGATATTAGAGACACAGGGTGGGTGAGGTAATAGAAGTTGGTCCAATAAAAGATATTACCTCACCCCCCTCGTCTCTCTCTAAGGGTATGTCTACACTACGGGATTAATTCGAATTTGGGAAACAGGTTGTATAAATTCGATTGTGCGCAGCCACACTAAGCACATTAATTCGGTTTTTAACCACATTAATTCGGTGGTGTGCGGCCACACTACCCCATTAATTTAAACACAGTAATTCGGTGGTGTGCGGCCACACTAACCCTAATTCGAATTAACAAAATCGATTTAGGCGCTACTCCGCTCGTCGAGGTGGAGTACAGAAATCGATTTTAAGTGCCCTTTAATTCGAATTAACTGGCTCTGTAGTGTGGACGGGTGAAGGGTTAATTCGGATTAACGCAGCTAAATCCGAATTAAAGTCGTAGTGTAGACCAGGCCATAGACTTATAGACTTTCAGGCCAGAAGGGGCCATTGTGATCATCTAGTCTGCCCTCCTGCACATTGCAGGCTGCAAATCTCTCCCACCTACTCCTGTAATAGACCCCTACCCTCTGGCTGAGTTACTGAAGTCCTCAAATCATGATTTAAAGACTTCAAGTTACAAAGAGATCACCATGTATTCTGTTTAAACCTGCAAGTGACCTGTGCCCCATGCTGCAAAGAAATGCAAAAACCTCCCAGGGTCTATGCCAATATGACCTTGGGGGGAAATTCTTTCCCGAACCCAAATATGGTGAGCAGTTAGATCCTGAGCTAAGACCCACCAGCCAGACACCTGGGAAAGAATCCTCTGTAGTAAATCGGAGCTCTCCCCATCTAATGTCCCGTCTCCAGCCGTTGGGGATATTTGCTACTAGCTGTCGCAGATGGGCCACATGCCATTGTAGCCAGTCCCACCATATCATCCCCTCCATAAACTTATCAAGCTCAGTCTTGAAGCCAGTTAGGTTTTTTGCCCCCACTGCTCCCCTTAGAAGGCTGTTCCAGAACTTCACTCCTCTGATGGTTAGAAACCTTTGTCTAATTTCAAGCCTAAACTTGTTGACCAGTTTATATCCATCTGTTCTTGTGTCCACCTTGGTGCTTAACCTAAATAACTCCTCTTCCTCCCTGGTATTTATCCCTCTGATTTATAGAGAGCAGTCATGTCTCCCCTCAGGCTTCATTTGGTTAAGCTAAACAAGCCAAGGTCTGAGTCTCCTCTCTTAAAGTAAGTTTTCTATTCATCTGATCATCCTAGTAGCCCTTCTCTGCACCAGTTCCAGTTTGAGTTCCTCTTTTTAAAAAATGCAACATAGTATTCCAGATGAGGTCTCACCAGTGCTCTGTATAATGGTACTAACACTTCCCTGTCTCTACTGGAAATACCTCACCTGATGCATCCTACAGATTTACAGATGTATTACATTGGTGGCTCATAGTCATCCTGCTATCAACCAATACACTCAGGTCTTTTTCCGCCTCTGTTGCTTCCAACTGATATGTCCCCATCGTATAACAAACATTCTTGTTGTTAGTCCCTAAGTGCATGATCTTGTACTTTGCATTATTAAATTAATCCATTTCTATTATTCCAGTTTTCAAGGTCGTCCAGATCAGCGTGTATGATATTCCAGTCCTCCTCCGTATTGGCAATACCCTCCAACTTTGTGTCATCTGCAAATTTTATTAGCGCACACCTACTTTTTGTGCCAAGGTTATTAATGAAAATGTTAAATAAGATTGGTCCCAAGACGGATCCCTGAGGAACTCCACTAGTAAACTCCCTTCAGCCTGACAGTTCACCTTTCAGTATGATCCATTGTAGTCTCCCCTTTAACCAGTTCCTTATCCACCTTTCAATTCTCATATTAATCCCCATCTCCAATTTCCCATGTAGAACTGTATCAGATGCCTTACTGAAATCCTGGTAGATTAGATCTATTGCATTTTCTTTGTCTAAAAAATCAGTTATTTTCTCAAAGAAGGAGATCAGGTTGGTCTGACATGATCTACCTTTTGTAGAACAATTTTGTATTTTATCCCAATTACCTCTGTCCTTTACTACTTTTTCTTTCAAAATTTGTTCCAAGACCTTGCATACAATTGAGGTCAAACTAACAGGCTGGTAGTTTCCCGGATCACTTTTTTCCGCCTTTCTTAAAAATAGGGACCATATTAGCAATTCTGCCATCATAGAGTATGACCCCTGAGTTTACAGATTCATTAAAAATCTTTGCTTGATTAGTCCTTAAGTACCTAAATGGGGAACAAATATTTAACAACAGGCTCTTCAATCTATATAACGTGATCCAATGGTTGGAATTTGACTAGACAAAGTTGGACTGGAAATAAGGTGTCAATTTTTAACAGTGGGCATAATTAACCACCAGAACAACTTATCAAGGGTTGTGATGGGTTCTCTATACTGATGATTTTAAAATAAAAATTGTGTATTTTTCTAAAAGATCTGCTCTAGGAATTATTTTGGGGGAAGTTCTGTGGCCTGTGTTAGACAGGAGGTCAGATTATATGATCACAGTGGTCCCTTCTGGATTCGGAATCTCTGAATCCATGAATTCTGCTTTATATCAGGTAAAGGCCTGGCTCAACATTATTTTTTCCTCCCTTCAAACTTCTGTTGTTTTTGGATGCCCTGACATTGCTGTTTGTATACTGCTGCCATACAAATAATTATAGGTCATGTTGTATATTTCCACATGAATCTGTGTGGGTTAAGATGTGCCAAAAGATCTGCTACAATTAAAAAACACATGCTACCCTAATCCCGCTGAAACCCACACTCCATAGGGTACTGTTGGAAAAGGGGACATGGTTTTAAAAGGGCCATAAAAGAATGCATTACCTAGAAAAGGCAACATCAGTTCCACTGGTCTAACCCCTGAGCAACTTGGTTATGTGGTGGTCTTGCATGCATGTGAGATATCTCCTGCCACTGGAAAGTTGGGCTTGACTCTTTCCTATTATTGTTACAAGCATTTCTCCTGAGCATTTCTCAGTTCTGTAACACAGTAGCTGGCCCATTAAGCATCTTATATAGGCCCAGACTCTGATGCTTATAAATATGCTCAGTATCACCGTACTCCATAAGTAGGTCTCACTGAATATTTTATACATGTATACAAGAGAAGGAATGGAGACATCTCCATGCACCTTCTATTTTTAGAGGTACATCTGTAGTTCCAGTTGTGATTTACCCTTCTGTGACCAAGGAAACTACCAACACACTAGGTAGTGACTTGGGATATTGGACTGTGGTCTGCGGATCTACTGGACCTTTTGTATTGGGGAAGCTATTTCTCCTCACAGAGCTGGAGTCGTTGTGGGGGATTTTTTGTGTGGAGGTGGATTGCAGAGGACATGTGGGAGGAGAAGGAGAGCAGCAATTGTGAGAATGCTTTACCCTAGGTTTAGCTGTTTGTTTAAAAGTATACATCATTGTCAAAGTAAATCAGAACTGGTCAGTCCCTAGAGGTAAGAAAGATGTGTAGTGCCTGTTCTTGCAAGATGTTGAACACTCTCAACCTCTGTGGATGGCACTGAGTAAGATTGATCTCCTAGTTAGGAACAAACGGATCAAAGGAGAGTGGGTTATTCTTGTCTTTTTTTTTTTTTTTTTTAAATGCAACAAGCCTCTTTTCTAGTGGTCATCTTTGGGTACCATTCCTCTGACTAGGCTGGGAAGGGTGTATATGAGATGAATATCTTCTTTAAAGCATCATCAAAGACTCTCTGTAGCTTGTGCGGTGAAAGGATACTCCATCGTGATCTAAGGTCCTGATCCCACAAACATTGACACATGTGCTTAACTTCAAACACATGTTATATGTAATCCCACTGAAGTAAATGTTAAAGTTAAAAACACATTTAAGAGTTTTGCAGGAGCAGAGATAACTATGTCCTTTCTCTTGGGACTCTCATACATGGGTTCTCGCTGGAGGGTCATGGACACCCTGTCCTTTCCTTAATGTCAAATGGGGGGCGAGGAGGGGTTCCCAGGGCAGTTCCAGCTGAGAACCACAGCTCTCGTTCATTCATTCCCTGTTGGGATTCTTCAAGGAGCCACTCCACCATGCTGGAGATACACCACAGGGTTAGCTTTTTGCCATTTTGGTTTATCAGAGCATGGAAAATCCTGGGAAAACAAGCTACCCTGCAGACAATGTTTAGTTGGCTGCAGTTTTATTGTTCTATGTCAGCTTTATTATTACAAAAAGAAAAAACTTTAGGTAATTAACATCCATAGAAATTAAACCTAATTTGACTTTGGTTTTGTTGTTGTTAATGACTGAACTTTGCCCATCACACAAGCCAGTTCACAATTGCATCATCGCTGGAGGCTTCGTTAGGGCTTTAGAGCCAAGAGTCTAGTTGCCATAGCTACTGAGAACTGTGCCTTCTTGTATGTGGGCTCCAGTCTGCATTCCAGGGGCATCAGGTGCAGATTGTAAATGATTGAGTGTATGTGAGAAGGGGGAGTGGGTTTTTACTTTTGTCTGGGTTTTGTGTCTAATAATTCTGAAGCACTAACTCCAGTGAAAATTAAAATGTCAGGTACTTTCTAAATAAAAACCCATATCACATATAAGTTGTTGTTTTTTTGCTGTTTCTATTGAGTGGTGTGCTGATAAACACAATAGTCCCTTTGTAATTTCAGTCTGGATAAATATTGTAGGCAGGACTGGTAGTGCCGCCTATTATTGTTAAGGTTGCTGGACATTTCCCATTATAAGATACTGTTTTAAGTTAATTTTCACTTTACCAACCTTCAACAATTTGGGCTGAAATTTGCCATGCACAGTGTCTGTCTAGGGCTGAATCTATTCTGAGAGTGAGACTAGAGAAAAATACATTGTTTTGCCCATATTAAAATCTGGTGACCCTTTTTTCTGAAAAGCCCTGACCAACCCATACTTTGGAACAGACTTCAATTTTGGCAGTGTAATGGCTTTTGTGTGTGAGATGTGCCTTTTGCTGTCCCTGTGTAAGTCCAATCAAATTAAACAAGTCATAAACCTTTTGAAAAATCGCAGTTCACACATTCTCAGTTAAGACTTTCTTAGGTTTTTGCAGCTAAATTCCCCAAAGGCTCTGTCTGCATTAAGGATTCTCCAGCAGGGGACTGAACTTTCCCTGCAACTGCAGCTCTGGGGTTCTGTGCTTTGGGGCTGGGCACCAGGGCTGTCTCTTCTGTGCTCTCAGTGCCCTCCCTGCTGATGCCCAGGCAGTGTGGAGGCAGAAGCTGGATGATTTGAATGCAGAAGCGGCAAGAGCGGGACTTGTGAGGGTTGAGGGAGTAGATAGGTACAGGGTGCTGTGGGGTAGAGGTAATAGAAGGAAACTGGAAATTGGGAGGATTGACAAGACTGGGTTGGACAAGGAGATAGGGAACTAGAGAGAGAGAAAGATGGAGGGGAAGACTTGGAGCTAGTGGGTGTGGGGAGACGAGTTATCTGGGCAGGGAGGAAACAGTGGGGTGCGGGAAAGGAGGAGTGGGAGTGGTGACATGGATCTGACAAGGAGCTGGGGGTCAGGGGAGAGCTGAGACTGGCTGGGCAAAGAGACTGGAGAAAGGAGCTTGGGGGAGAGACTGGGAGCCAGGGGGATGGAGAACTTGGGTGTGGTTGGTGGCAACTGGAGCCTGAGTAGGGGAGACAAATGGGAGAAGGACCTGGGGATGAGGATAAACTGGGAATGATTGGGCAAGGAGACTAGAACGGGTGGGGGGAAATTGGGCCTGGGCCAAGAAGTCCTAATGGGGAGACTGGGACTGGGATGAGAAGCCCAAGGAGTAGAAACTGGAATTGGCTAGGTGAGGAGAATGGGACTGGGACAAGGAGCCAAGATTTGAAACAAGGACAGGCTGGAGAGGAAGGGGCAGAAGAGGTCAAGTGTGGGGGAAATGGGCAAAAGAGTTGGTGCCCATTAAACCACGCACCTTTCCAGAGCCTGGAATGGAACCCAAGGTTTGTGAGACTCACCATTCCTCTCCTGTCAGCAAACACTTGTGAAACCCACTGGCAAAGTGTCTCTCTCATCCCCCTCTAGTGCTGTTCCGCATAGAGGATGATAATCTACTACTGCCACCAGTTTCTCTGTTAGCTGAAGTGACAGAGGTCTGTGGGTTGGATCTAAAGTTTCCAACCCTGCTGATGATATGTGGGTGTCAATATGATGCCACGTGATGCAATTTGTTTGCTCTTTTATAAACCTAGGAAATTATACACTCACACAAAACCTACGCTGAGAGCGTTATTGAGGTTGCAAAGTCAGACACTCAAAAGTTAGGAAATGCCTGGTGCATATGAGTTGTGATACCATCTTTTAATTATATGATCGCATGCTATTTATGATGTGCTATGACAGGAGAAGTTCCTACTGGAGCAGTCTCAATGCAGCCATGCTGCTGTGTGGTGAGGTGGGCACCAGACCCATTGCAGGGTCTCCACGCACATCCCGTGGTCCCACTAGTTTTGGAGACAGTTTTTCTGTGTTCCACAGCCTCTTTTCACCTCACCACCCAGAGGATGATAGAGGGGAATCTCCATGAATAAATCCTCTCAAACATTTCCTCACACAAAACGCCCTTCCAAGGCTTCGAACCAGGGCCCAGGCTTGCCCTACCCAACTTATCGACTGATTTAGTCCT
Source organism: Terrapene triunguis (assembly GCF_002925995.2). Lineage (NCBI taxonomy): Eukaryota > Metazoa > Chordata > Testudines > Emydidae > Terrapene > Terrapene triunguis. The sequence goes on along the minus strand of NW_020664463.1, from coordinate 13,073,664 downwards.
GACACCTCCTGAAAGACGTGATAAACTGTTCAAATCATGGTGGAATGATCTAAATCAAGGCAACTATATCACTTTTTTTTTAAATGTGATATAAATCAACTTGATGCTTTGTAAAATAATTTTGAAAATTTGTGCTATTGCAACTTTATTTTGAAATACACCTCTACCCCGATATAACACGACCCGATATAAAATGAATTCGGATATAATGCGGTAAAGCAGCACTCTGGGGGGCGGGACTGCGTGCTCCGGCGGGTCAGTGTGTCTGGCTCCGATACGCTGCTCTGAGCGGTGTGTTAAGGGTGCTGGGCCAGGGCCGAGGGGTTGGATAAGGGGCAGAGGGTCTTGGGGGGCGGTCAGGGGACAGGGAGCGGGGGGGTTGGATGGTTCGGAGGTTCTGGGGGCGGGGCGGTCAGGGG